>NW_027115783.1:90157-91983 GCF_000696795.3 Halyomorpha halys | reverse complement strand
GGTAATTATGGTTCTAAGAATTTCGAGGTCCGGGCGAGTTTAAAACAAGGCTATTCTTTATCACCTATCTTATTTAATCTAGCAATAGAATACGTCATTTAAAGTGTGATCAGTGCCGAAAGGGTTTACATTGGGTGGTAAAATACTGGTTCTTGGATACACTGATGATTAGATATCACTGTATGAGGACAAGGAAACTATAGGATTAAATACAACCACGTGAATAAACTCCAGCAAGGAACTAGGCCTCGAAATAAATACGTATAAAACAAAATATATGGTCAGGAGTAGAAACGTATAGTTTTGTTAATATAGTACAGGGGGAAACACGTAGATACGTTCGATGGTAACTAGAAAAAACGAAATTGATAAGGAAATAAGAGCTATATTGAAGGCGGGTAATGCTTGTTATTTTTCATTTTCGAAACTGCTTAGCTCGCGCCTTCTGTCAAAAAACCTAAAAATTAGAATTTACCAAACTATTATTCTTCCTACCGTTCTTTATCGATGCGATACTTTATCGCCATCGAACCTTCGGGTTCGTTAGGCCTTTATTATTATCATTATTATTATTAGATGGTAAAATACTCGGGCTTGGTATTATTACTATTACCATTCGTATTATTACGGTAATACCTGATGATTTTGTATTATTGGGTGAGAACGAGTAAACTATAAAACTACGTTGATAAAATCTGGTAGGGAAATAACTAAAATGGACTCTAAATAAATACGGATCAAACAAAATAAATGGTTTGCAATATTCAATATTCCACAGTATTTATTCCTTCAAATTCTTTTCATTAACCTATGGTACACAATTATTTATCGTACTAATTAGATATTTTGGTAAATATAAACTTACAACTTTTCTCCTTCTGGCTATTTCATTTTTACCACCTACAAGCACCTGCCCCAGTTCTTTTAACTTCATTTTCACGACTATATCACCAAGTCTTTTTTTACTCATAATATTACCCACTTTGGATCCAAGAGAGTTCATAACAGTACCTGTGGACTATTAAGATTTATAGTTGGAATTACAAATTCATACTGCTGCATGAAAATAAATATTTAATATTAATTCAAATATAGAAATAGATATAATTTATATATAATATTAAAGATAATACTCACCGCCCAAATCCCATGAATGAATTTTGGAGGTCTAGGTTTTTTTAAATGGCCTCTGTAATAAGCACCAAGGGCATCTTCAAATTGATTTTTCTGATAATATAAATCACCAAGTGTGAGCATTATCTTTGTATTATTTGGACGAAGTTGTAATCCTTCGCGAACGTCTCTTTCGGTAGCTTTGAGGTTCCACGTGTGCAAGTGAGAGATCCCTCTTTCTTCATAGATAGGGACCATTTCCCGGTCCACGTTTGCATTGTTTTCCGCAGCATTGTATTGCTTGATTGCTGTAAAAATTTAACTGTATTATTTATTTCGGTATATTAATTATATAGCCTCTGAATGATTTTAGTTATATTATTTATAATTAAAATGTCCGTGGTCATTAAAGAAATAATTTTTGCAAATTAGTGTTTTAATTTTATTTTTATATAAGCCCCTCTACAGCATTATTTCTTCCACAGATCCCTTAGAAACAAAATAATTATGTGAGATAAATGTATGGTACGAAATTAACATGACAAAAATTTGGAACACATCTTCTTCTAATGGTACTAGATACTAACAGCAATGAATACTTAGCTTCTGTTGGACTTATTACCGATTCGGTTTCTAGGTTAAATGTCTGGAGGTGAGGGGTCTCCGCATGATGAAACAAAAGTAAATAGCAATAAACATAAATCACTAAGAGA
>NW_027115783.1:87924-88948 GCF_000696795.3 Halyomorpha halys | reverse complement strand
ATTTTAGTATGTATCAGATTCATTCATCACTATTACCTATTGCCCACAACTGTGTGGCAGATTGTAATATCTATCAATAAATAAATCTATCAATAAAAAAAAAAAAAAAAAGAGTTGATAGGACCCTTCCTGCCCCGCCACCTCGCAGGAAGGGGGATGGGGTTAGAGAACAGAATATTGGGTTCAAGGAAACCACTTAATGTGTCTTTGCGTGATGTGTTGTTGTACTGTTTCCAGCTGTAGTTCTTTATGTATGTGTACCATGTTTTGTCTCTCGAGTGATGTGCCACTACAAATCTTCTGTAGTATACTGTTCTAATATCGCTGAAGTCCTCTACAGATTTTATGGATATAGTATATATGCTACCTTTTATTTCGAATAAAATTTCCTTTAAAAAAATATCAACATCGGATTAGTATAATCAGAGATATGGTTTTGTAGTCATATATTTACCTTCCTTGCCAGTGTAGCAGTCTGCTGTTATCTATTGACCATGGATTAAATTGTAACTACTTAGGAAGTACCATAAGACCCCTTGCACTTGTCGGATTCGAATCCCAAATGGTCTCTCCATTTACATACAAAGGTTTTTGAACATGTTCACATCATCTTCATTACGTTCACTTACTCAGTGATGGAATGAGTTTCCTCGAATTACAATAATTCTACAAGTAGTAGGCTCGATGATTCTTTTCGATATTAGTTGCATTAATTACTTAAGAAGATGGTAGTAAAGTACAATAGGAGCAGGTAGATACCTGTTTCAATAGCAATTGAGTATCAATGAATATTTAATATTACATATTTTTATCTTCGGTAGCAATAAATTGAATTGGATAAAGTAGGTACTTAGATACTTAATCGGCACTATATATATACATTTTAATTAAGAAAATAATATTTATTAGTCAAATTTGGTAGGTAAGCAAAAATTCAATCAGAGATTGGTGAACGTTTTCTAGCATGTGGTTCAGAAAAAGAATTTGAAATAAATGTTCAGGGAAAAGGCGACTTCGTTTTTTA
>NW_027115783.1:75215-87780 GCF_000696795.3 Halyomorpha halys | reverse complement strand
GGGTGTCCAGCGAAAGTGCAACGAGGAGCCAAAAACTAAGACCGAATGAATAAAAAGATGAACTTTTAACTATAACATAAATTGAACGAGAGGAATGATTAAACTAAACGACCAATCGAAGTAAAGTACTTACTCCTTAGTTTTGGTAGTGGGTTGTACACAAGTTGGGTGAAAATTGTTTAAAAAGATATAGGTCACAAGAAGTGAAGAAATACTTTTTCCTGACTTGTTCACAAACTATATATCTTCAATGAGGATGAAACAGCTAAAATATCTTTGGGTCAATCAGGACAAGCTCAAGTGGTTGCAAATTTTAGATCTCTCGAATTGTGAATATATTTTCTAGAAAATCTTCTTTCGCTGTATGAAAGAAAAAAAAGAGTTTCGTAATTACATTAATCATTTTGTAAATTTAATTGAATTAGTTTAGCTATCTTCTTGATAACTACCATCTACTCAATGCAGATTTATTATATACTAATTAATGCATTTCACTTTCCACAGAGAAAAAGTATCATTCTAAAATATTTTACCTGGAAAATACTTTTGTCTTCTATTTAAATAGTCTCCTGCCCATAGATTTATACGATAGGGATTATAAACATAAGTAGGTATTGTATATCTCTTCTTTTCTTCTCCTTCTCCACCTTTCGTCCCCATAGTTTCAAATTTTGTAGATGAATTAAATTGGAAATTTCCTAAATTTTTAAAAATTTAGAAGTAAAGGTTACAATCAGTGCTGCCGATTCTCCCGAATAAAATTACCCGCTCAGAGCCATGAAAATACCCGTCACTATTACCTTCTTTGGGCGAATCAGTGACGTCGTTTTCACTGTAATTGTGATTGTTATAATCTTTGTTATACTATCTCTTTGCAGATATTTGCACTATCTCTGGCGTGATAGTTGATATTAAAAGTAATATCACTGAAGTAACTGTCAAATGTACACGCCTTGATAGTAAACTATTGTACAGTTTCAGTCATTGCAGTAACATAAGCAAATATCATTCTGTGACTATTTGATAGTTGCAATTATGACAGTACTTTCGCACTGGATCTAGCATGATAATTGGTAGTACAGGTAATGTCAGTTAGATAACAGTCGCGTTCATTGTCATGTGTATACACCTAGAAAGTGAACTGCTACTACATATCAACCTCTTCTCAGTAATCGCGATAGGCAGGAAATCATTTTTCATGTATATTGTTTCGTTTTTATTATTTCTAATTTACTAAATTTCAATATCCAAAGAAAATTAATAACTAATTAGCAATAGAAAGAGTGTCCAAGGGTTAACAAGAAAAATTAGTTAAAGGACTAGTGATATACTGCACTAGCTCTCTAGAAACGCAAAGGCATTATACTGGAACTACTTGGTAATTATAGTGAGTAGGGGAAGAGAACTCACGCACCCCCCACATTAGCTCTTTCTCCCCTCTACACCATAACAAACTCCTACCGGGAACAAACCTAGGAGGTTTGTCAAGAACTTGGTAAAGCCCAAATAGTTCGGAATTGGGTAGGTATTTGAAACGCTTTTCTCCCCTATGGACAAAACTAGCTATAGATGAAACTAATTGCTAAAATTGTCATGAATACGACATTTATTTATTAATGGTTCATTCAGAAATAAGGTTTAGATTCATGACAATTTTAGCTGTAGTTTTATCCATAGCTAATTTTTGCCCATCTCTGCTGTTAACTTACGAATACGGGAGGTTACTTGTTTCTTTAGGTTATCCTTTATCTTTGACAACTCTATTCTGACTTACCGGACGGTCAGAAGTGGTTGTTGGAACAGACTTTGTGGAAAGAAGACAAAATAGTGGGAGGTCGGTGGACGAATGTTTGCCACTGCACATCTCTCCCCTCCCTTTACCCACAGGCAAACTGATCTTATATACACTATAGCTGTTTTTGTAAAAAATACCCGAAATCGGATAAGAATAACCGCCATCGATAGCACTGGTTATAATAAATATCTATTGAGGTCTATTTGTCGATAGAGTTTTAATTAATACTGTCATCTATTTTAAATATGTGGATGATTAAAAATAAATGCTAACTTAGCTATAGGTGCTCAGTACGCTGTTTCGAGCCATCTGATAGAGTAGATGGTTAATTTTTGGTTTATAAGGACTGGGAACAGCTGTAAAAGAGTAGAACTTACATTTGCCGTCAACCCGCCATGACGGGTATTGAACCAGAACCTCTGGTACCTACTCGAAGTTGCTAAGGTGAAGCCTTAACACATTCGGCTACAATGACCTTTGGGCAGAAGCAAGTAACGTGCAGAACATCTGCAACCATTCATAAAGCTTTCTTGAGGTACATAATTTACAGATACTATCTAATTTCCTATTTACTATGTATTTTGATTATATTGTAACTTTCTACCTCCTAAGAAGAAACGATGGCTAATACGACGATACTTTAATAAATAGAGGAAACTAAGGAATGTTATGCTAGCTTCAACATTAGTTTTGAGTAATTGTTAGAAATTTCGAGGTAAGAGGAACATAATCTAACATTTTCCAACAACTTTAATCCGATTTCCCAACATATTGGGCATAGAAAGTATTCCCTGAAATTTACCCTTAGCAAAAATTTCATAACTTTTGGAGGACAGTTCTTCTAAATAGCTCCTATAAATAATTTTTCGAGTAATATTTTGCTCCAATTTTCGCAGTCCTCAACTTTACGGTTTTTCAGATTATTGGAGAGGATGTGGCATTTCCCATCTCCCTCCTCTTCCGGATTGATGTCCCTTAGGTGGAGCTCATTTCATGGAGTAATCCTCAAGTTCAGTATTATTTTTTTTTTTTTGCACTGCAAACAAGAGGCAACAATTCCTATGCTTCACAGGGGGATGCCATACAAAGAAAAAGTAGAGACAAAAAGAGGGGAGTTAGGGACGCACTCCGTGCTCAGGAGTATGTTGAGATATGTGGGAATTTCCCTCCATTTATTTAATTTTCTGAAGAACCTTTCGTTTAGTCGCAAATGTGAAATAAATATAAAAATGTAGTTAACACTATTATCATTTGTTTGGTTCATAAACAGCGTACCTCTACTAAGCTGTTCTCAAGAAGTTCGTGCAGGGAACGTATATTATTATGAATATAACTTGCTAATGCAAAATAAAATATTAATAATGAATGCTTAAAGTTTAAAACCGTCAACCGTAGTTCAAAAATTATAATTGAAAAGTTTTGTGAATTTATATAAGTATTTTAAAATAATTCAAACATTTTTCTTATTTATATCCCTAGCTTAGTGTTGTAATAGGTATTGTTGATATCCAATGAGCATTGTTATAACCTTCTCGCATGTTGCCTGGTTAAACTTGAATCATTTAACTCGTTTGAACCTTTGTGTATGATTTCACTATCAATGCGTTGTGACAAGCATCATTGACGTTTTTAACTGATGTATGAGCAATGTTTCTAATAGTGGTACTAATAACCGATGCTGTTATTACGACGATTTAATTCATCGTTTTTTTTATGGCTATTGATAGTAAGTAAAACAGAAAGTTTAAATTGTTTTTTATAGTTATGTGTTAGTGAAACTTCTTCCTTTATAAATATATTTCATACATGTTTAAATTTCTATTTAGCATTTAAGGTGTTTTCCTCATTTTAAGGAATGTCTCATAATTATATATTATCTGTACTCATATTAATGGATTCAGTTTCCCTAATCAGTATTTCTTTATAAATATTGGTCCTTACTACTGATTATCAATTAATTAAAATTTACATTAAGAATGTTGCTAGACAATGAATATATCTCTTCCCCATTATTTTTTGATACATAAGATCTTCACCTAGCCTTTTGATATATTAGACAACGCAATATTTCTGATGGAAAACACCTTGAAATGTCCAGAAAGAATGTAAATATGAGTAAGGGAAATTTTGATAATTTTCCCGTGTCCAATAATTTGGCCTTTTTAAATGATTAGATTAATCACAGTAAAATTAAGCAAAAGATCAACATGTATTTTAAATTCTATCCGTTAATTTTCTATACTATCATGATTGCGTGTATTATTTTCCATAAATGCCTTAGTTTCTTTGTGTTTTAAATCCAAATATTAGTATTAATTAGGATTTTACCAATATCCTCTTTAATTTTGATCATCTTATGAATTTTTTTATCAGTTTATTGGTGATTATTTGATACTAATTTCAAAACAGTTAATATTACTGCTTTAAAAGGATCATAGCTGCCAACTTCCTCTTACTGTTCGTGCTCAAAAGAGACAAATAAACCCACCCACCAATCCTTTCAGTAAAGGTCAAGCCTATACTAACTCATACCATTCTGTTAAAGTTTCTGCCATTGGAGCAAGTTTTCTACCTTAGCATCATTATTCTAATAATTAAGCTTTATTGTTGTGACTTTGAAATAGTTAATATCAATTAATTTTAGGAAAATTCCAATAATCCATAATAAGTTACAATTTTTATTTGTTTTAGACCTAGTTTACTGATGGTGATATGTCCAGGAGTTTGCCGGAAAGAGTTGGGCAGCTATACTATAGTCATGGGGTACTCTGTGCTGGCCATCCTGTCATTGTTATTTTCTTTACAGCAGCGGTTGTCTTATTATCATGGTAAATAGAATATAAATGATTTAAACATAAATAAAAATATAATTAATATCTAAATGTACAATCTTATGTTAATTATCAAGATTTTATGGTATATGAGCTTAGGATTCTTTGTAGGATAGCTCTAGATTCAAATCAAATGATGATCCTACAATGCAATTTTATTATATTTTGAATTTGAATTCCCTGGCTTATGTCTGAGATATCATCTGATGTTTGATATGATTTGTAGATGAGGTATCTGGTGATATCTAAGTGATAAGAAGAGTGATAACTGTAAATGGAGTGTGAGTCCCAGTTCCTTTTTGTCACAGATTCCTGGAATTCTTAATGTTTTATTTCTTAATTGCACATCTGTAATGGAATGCACTATAGTCTCTTAATATGGAGGTAGTGAGACTCGGTTTTTGAGATTCAAATTGAGGCGGTTTTATTTATTTCCAAAGAGTTTTATAAATAGTTATAATTACTTTGCCCACATTCACAAGTAATTTACCATTACATTAAGTAATTTGTTTTGTATGAAATAATGAATTTTTGTTTTAAAGATCAGAAACAATCCATGAAATATCAAATTAAATTACTAATGTGTTCTTTTGAGTAAAGATACTATCAATCAGGGGGTCTTAGTGCCATTGATTTTTCAATAGTGAATGAATTAATTGCTTGTATGTCTGATCTTATGACCTAACAGAACAGAAATTAATAATCATCTATTTATTATATTAGGTATTATTAATTTTATTTCATAAGAAGTTGTTCATTCTTTTTATATTAAGATGTTAAAGTGAAAAAAATTCCTTGTCTATATTTTCTTGAACAACGTTTCGTGATTTTTTCTAAAGACATTACTAAAGATTGTTGCCATTATTGAAGATTTAGACAGACTCGCAATTATGATTAACTCGTAATCATGCTGTTATTTTGTAATTTTATTGGTAATTATGATTTTTGAGAGTGATATTATTTTATTTAATACAATTTTGAAATCTAATTTCAGTCTTCCATTGGCCAACCTTCCACTTCCAAGTAACATCCCTCAGATAGTGATTGAGTCAGACAATATTACAGATCTTCCACGATGGTACTCAGAACAACCGGTCTACATCCAACAGGTATATCTGAATTGAAATCAATTTTAATAATTATATTAATTACCGTTAAAGATTATCTGATATTTTATGGTTTATTTTGAAAATTTTCTGATAACGCTTATGTGATGATGATAATCTCCCTACTCTCTTTTTTCTCTATAAAGTCACTATTTAGTCTCAAATTATGCATTTAAAATTTTTTTTTCTGCTGTGCAAAAAAGCAAGCCAGCAATATTGTTTTGGCATGAACATACATTAGGCTTATCTACTCTGTGCGAGTGTTATTTTAATTTATTCTTTTTTTGTTTTAGTTTTCTTTGTTATAAAAGCAATTATCTATTATTAGTTATGTTCCTTATCCTTCTTGTGCAGTACCTGACTGCAAAAATACTACTATAAAGAATCCACAAAAGTTCTTTTTCCTATAGCCAAAAGATGTCAAAACTAAAAATGTTTGGCTAAAGGTGGCTAGAAGGGATCCAAAATTATTTGCATCTAAAAATAGATTATATTTTTGTGAAGATCACTTCGATTTAAGTATAATGTAAGATATAAATTGTAAGTTCATTGGAGATTGTATTTATTCCTAAAGATTTCTTAAAGAAACTAATGATTTTGCTTTCTAGTTGGAAAATGATGTGGAGAATTATGTACATAAATATGTAATTATGTACTCAGTAATTTAAAAACAGCTAAAAATTGTGAATCGCTAAATCTGTATTGTTTGTTTATGTCTAAATGACATCACAAATGAAACCATCATGGCATTTTCATGATGCCAATTGGTACACTGATTAAAAATATTAGTTTTTAAAACTAAAATTGAAAGTTAATCCTGTAATTATATTAATTAAAGTATAAATTTATAAATAATGAAATGAATAAGTATACAGTCATTTTAATTATAAATCTGATCTGTCCCACCTCTTTGGAAATAATCACTAAGTGCCCCTAAAGAGCTTTCTAATTGTAGCTTTAATTACAGGTTATTATGAAAAGTGCTGTTGCTCCTTGGACAAAAGAAATGCAATTAACGGATGCAATAAGAGGACCTTTGGCCGAAGTGTTTACGCTCAAGGAAACAATTCAGAATTATCAGCATCCGAAGTATTTATTATTCTCACATTCTTTTTTTAATATTTGATACTTAGGAATCTGGTTAGTGTATGTTATATTTTACTGTTCATACATGGTCTGTTTACAGTTACCTTTATTCAATGTTGGTTACTCTATATGTAGTATTGCTTCATGAAAAAACAAAATAAGTAACTTCTGATTAGTAGTTATAAAATAAATCATTTTTTGCTTTTAATCTTTCACAGACATTTTTCTTACCTTTTATTAACTATGTTTTAATATTTATACGTATATTTGTTTATCTAATTTTTTTTTTTTCATGTTTCCCTATTCATATCTATTAATGTTTTCTAGATAGGAAAAAATAAAAATGAATTGTATTTGGAAGAAATGAATTAAAAATTCAAGGTTTTTTTTTTTTTTGTAACCAAGTATTTAAGTTGTTCTGTGTAATGAAATCAGACTGTATGATCAAGACTTATCTTCAAAATAATTGTAAATTTTCAAGATGTGATTGAAAAATGGCTGTTTAAAATTAGAGAACTTTTTATTAAATATACTATTTATACATAACCCCTTATTGAATTTTTAAAATGATCACTTATTTAAGTTCCTATATCATTTGGGCCATTGAAATATAAGTGAGAATGTGTTTTTAAAATTATTTAACATAATTAAGTGATTAATCAAAGATATATTGTTTTTCTATATAATCTCTCTCCTTGCTGACACATTTTCCACACCACATTGGAAGCTTTTTTATCACTCATTGTAAAAAAGTGGACCATTTCTTGAGGTAATTGCTCGTAAAATTCTCAACTCGTCCCTTCCACCCCACATCTTTGGTGAAAAGCTATCTTCCTAAAACCACATTGTTAAATTCATTCAGCAATAAATCTGGATTAGATGGTGGATGTCTAAAGATGGGCTTACACTGGAGATTATGTTGCTAATAAAATGTGTTACTAATATTTTTCATATATTTGCTCTGTGAAATATCAATTCCTTTTGTTAATCATGATCGTAAAGATTTTGTTGTGTAAGATGAACAGTATGGTGTCAGGTATAGTAATCCAGCAAAATAATGTTTCTGATTAATTGTTGCTTTTGTGGTTCCTTCCAACACTGATGTCAACTTTGATAGCGATTTCATTGATGGTGAGGTGGCGATCTCCTTCAATAAAGTAACAAAATGTGTTAGTATGGTTTTTTGTCCAACCTCCTCGACCAGCGATCTTGGGGCTTATTTTGCATTCTTCCTCTTCCTTCAGATAAGTTTTATGTCCCATCAAATGTTCCTTTCTCCAAACTTACAATAACTGCAAATGAGGACGTCGGACACTGCTCTGTACTAAGAACTTAATTATTATGCATTGCATATCTGAAGTAGACACTTCGTTCTCTCTCATCATTATTACTATTCCCGACTTATTATCTGCTATTCTACCAAAGACCTGAAACAGACTACTTCCTTGCTTCCCTGCTCAACATTCTCATTTATATTTGAATGACTATTGTGTACGATATTTTCTAGGTTTGAGTAAACATTATATTTTGTTTTTCTTACTCTATATGTAGCTATGACCCTTAATAAACTGTTAATATGGTCATAAATATCTGGAATATGATTTTTTTTTATGAACTGGTTAACCATTAAAAGAAACTAACTCACTCTGTTTTAAATAGTTCATTGATTGCTATTTAATCCTTCCATAGGTTGCTAGGGAAACCCAGCAGTAGATCTTGGTCAAATTATTTGATTGTTGTTTAGAATATTTTTTAACTAGCAATCAGATCTACTATAATTCTTAAAAGTAATTTGAAGTTTACAATGACAAATGATAGTTTTTTCATTGATTTATTTTGAAAACATTTGACTAAAATTTATTGAATAAACCAAATTTTTTCAGTCTAAATTTTTCCATCAAACAAGTTTTGAAGTTTCCACTGTTTTAATAACCAATATTTTGTTTTTATTGAAATAATGATGTATTTACTACTAACTGCAGCTTTTATTGTTTTGAACTAGAAGCAGAGTAAGCCTTGTTGATGTTTGCGCACACGTAGAAGCTCCGTCCAAGTCTAGTTCACTTCCCCAATACAATTGTTTACTTGTCTCACCTGCAAATTTCTGGGGTCAAGACCCAATGCAGTTCTATAATGATGTGTCATTAGCAGCCACTGTTTATGCTCAATATGTAAGTATCTATTCCACCTTCTTTTTGTTTTGTTTTTTCCCTCATTCTTTTAAGGGTTACATTATTAAGTTTACTTGCTTATGGCTGTTTCAGTTGTTTAAAAGAATACTTTTCTATAAATCAGTATTCTGTATTTTGAATACTATATACTTGATTGGTTATTACATTAAGATAGGTATTGGTGCAGTTTGTGCACCACATAACTTTGAGTTTAAATTGACCCTTGCTTGTTTCAAACTAGCTACTTAGCCAACCAGCGACTTCTTTATTATTCAAGATTTTTTATTATTTCCCTTAATATATCTTCATATATTGTCAAAAGTAAGGCCACAACAAAGGAGGTTGGTGAGTTTACCTTGTTACTTGGAGCCTGGGCACAATTTGTCTCATAGTCCTTGTGCGATCCACCAGTGGCTATGTATACTTTGTTCTGTAATGCACTGTGAAAGATGCCTTAACCAAATGGGCCAATACTAGCTTGATATTCAACAACTTTTCGTGAAGCATGATGTTGGATTCACGATATTAATTGAACTAGATTTGAGTATGATGAATTTAATTTGCTTTATAAGTTGCAGAATAATAAAGAGACTTTTTGGAATATATAAGGATGAACACAATTGCCTTCCCTGGTCTACATTAGAAAATTGAGAAAGAACTACTAAAACAGGAATTACTCCTGTGGTTTTATGAACATTCAGAATCTGTTTCATGAAAACAGTTAAAACGAGAGATTGGTTGCCCATAAACTGTTTAGTCGCTAGATGAAAGTACAGACGAGTTTGCTTGGCAGGTGACTAACCTGATTTGTCACTATATGATGTAGTTGGTGGTGTGGCTTTATTTGTTTTCTTTAGTGACTTACCAAGCCACTCACTTCATCACTAGGGTGGCCATGTTATTTTTTTTGTGTGCGTTTTTTTAAGAAGATCGATAAAGTAATTTTTGACAATACCAAAAAAAGTAAGTGGTAACATCGCATCGACACTAAGCCTAGATAAGGAACCTATTTTCTGGTGTATAGTACTTGGAGGTTTATGCAGAAAACTGTATCAGGAGCTCTACAGTATGCTCTTTACTTAATGTAATTTTTTATAAGTAATAATCCATTTTCTAAGGAGTTATTAATGTCTTTTTAAGGGCCACTTTATTTTTTTTTTTAAATAAGTTAATTATTATATTTATTAAACAAGTAAGATAATTTTAAAAAAAGTAAAACGGAAACTTTTAGGTAAAATATTAAGTTATTAGTCTGAATTTAGAGAAATTAATACCAAGATAAATCAGTCCTGGATTGAAGAAAAAACAGGACAATTTACTAACATTTTACAGTTAAAGAAAAACAGCTATTCCCTTAATGCACTACAACTGAAACATTATTTATTTGAGTAAAATTTTTATTCTGTAGATTTAACAAGAAGAAGCAGTAGTTTAGCCAAAACTATATTTAATGTAATATTGCAGTTAATAATAATGCTTATGTTCCAATCCTCGACAAGTAATAACATCATATGCAATTTTATAAGAGTTGATTAAGTAATTAAATTATGGTTTTGTATTTTAAATTTCTTGTTCATTAAGTTGGATTATTCAGTTTAATAATTATTTTCATTTAGATTTACATTTCTCTCTCAATTTTTTTAATTTTATTTAATAAGATAATAATATTTGCATACTTTGTTTCCAGGGCACGCAGCTTGGCAAAGCACCACTTTCAGAATTATTATTCGGAATGGGCTTGAGGGAAGCTGGTATGAAAAGATATCCATTACGAAATAGGCAACGGGTATTGCAGTTTGCTGTCACTTTTGCCATGTCGAAACTAGATTTGGAGTAAGAACTTGTTCTAATATTGAATAATTTCTTTTACCCTGTTTAGCAGTTATTATTGAGTATATAAAATTTATATTTTATTTTTCAGCCTTTAGTGTTCATTTTCTTTTATTATGATACAATATCTAGGGTTACTAACATTCTCCAGAAGGGTCGTTTTTGTTTACTGTTAGGAGAACACCAGCTGATAAACTGAAGCATATTTCTAAGACTTGAAGGCTGAAATTTTCAGTCATAAGACCTTCAAACGCTGAACCTCTAAACCTGTTAGTTATTATACAGTTAAATCTTCTTCCAATCTCAAAAGTTCAGTGTACAATCTCATTAATAACTCTTCTATTATCATGTGAATACATAATTTTTTAAGTGTAATTGGAGAATAAGGAGAGAAAGTATGAAAATGTGAAAATTATTTAGAAAAAACTTTATTGTTGCTCATTTAAAACTTCTGCAAGAAATGGGACTGAACTAATCATATGTTATTATTTTAATGGTTATTTTCTATTTTGTGGAGGCAATAATATCGAGCTATCTGGATTGTTATGATTTTTATTTAATTACGTTTGTGTAACTTTTATTAACCGTTATAGTCTAGGCAATGAGGTTTATAAAAGTGGTTTGTCTGGAATGTTTTATATTATTAAGGGAACACCAATTTGAGGTTTCCCACCCCAATTTTTTTCTTGACATAAATAAAAAAAAACTTAAAAATATGGTATTTTTTTAAAACTTTTTTCCTGTAACACGAATGAAAACCATGTATTTATAAAAAAAATATAAACTATACTCAATTAAAGAGTAAATTTTCTAAATGTTTGTACTCGGTCAATTTTTCTCATCTAGAACATCTTCCCTTACTTCACAATTGACTGTCCAAACAAAAACTTATAAAATGAAAAGTCATTTTTATATATTCTCAACAGAATATGATTCCTAATTTTTTTCATTCATGAATTTCATCTGTTTTAATTTTAATGCCTTTTTCAATGCACTTCCCTTGCTTCACAATTGACTATCCCAACAGAAAATTATACTTTATTATATTTATTTTCCGGAAATTAATTGTCTCCTTTTTCACTTCTCTATTCCTTTTTGACATCTGAACAACGTTTTGGACTCTTCTGTCTGTTATCCAGTTCTTATTATTAATTTGTAGACTTTTGTCATTGAAGATAAAAAGTCATTTTTATATATTCCCAACAGAATACAAGTTCTATTTTTTTTTTTTATTCATTTTTTGGTGTTTTAAAATAATATTTGCCTTTTCAATGCACTTCACTCATTTTATGTCCACTCACTTGTCCAAATTTCAGTGCACTGAATTTTAGTTGTAATAGTACAACTAATTAATTTATATTTAAAATATTATACATAATTTTATTTTTTTAAATTTAGTATAACAGATATTATTCCAATAATATATGTTATAAATAAATGGGAAAATAAAATAAAAATATTTTTATATGTGAGGAGAACATGGTTGGGGGTGCGGTCAGAACATAACACAAATAAGTTGAAAGATCTTATTTAATAGCGCTAACATTATGGCAAAATTTTCTAGCCTTTATCACGGCTAAGAACAAAGAACAAGATAACAACCAATGAATATAAAAAGAGAATATAAACAGAATGATGTATAGGAAATAATTGTACAGAATGAAATTAATAAAAATATAGTGATGAAAGAAGTGGAAAATAAAACTTCTTTCTTTCTACTTTCTTCTTCATTTTTATTTATTTATA
>NW_027115783.1:17332-75127 GCF_000696795.3 Halyomorpha halys | reverse complement strand
CACACTAAAAAACATTTGTAATTAAATTTTCTGAACTTTTCCTGAATAATACAAACAGAAATAACCTTAACCTATCCTATATTGTATAAAATAAAATTATTATAGTGAATTAAGCAGATTACTTGAGCTCAAGAAAAATTACTTTTATGAAATGAAAAAAGGGCTTACTAAAGAAATTTAGTTCTGCAAATAATAATATAAATAGACTTACGTCATGAACTTACCATAAAGTTCTTTAACAAATCCTGCCGATACTGGCACCTCTGTCCTGCACATCTGATCCTTAGTTATCCATTAAATAGTACAAAGATCTAAGCAAATGTTTTTTGTGTTCCCGGGAACATTTGTCCTTGATTGTAAATTAAAAGTAGCTTCCTCGTGAATTTAATCTGACTCCAAGATCAGTTTGAAAAAATCAAAGTTATTCTATAAATTATACTTAACAATCTTAGTCTATACATTATTATATTGTACATTACTATTTTTTAGATACCTTGATGGCTTAAGAGAACATTTAAATGGACATTATCCTCTCCTCAAAGAAAATTTTACTTCAAGTAAGTCATAAATGATAAATCTATTATTTTTTAAAGTAATTTGTCACTAAGGTAACATCTTATTTCAATATAGATAAAAAATATATATCTGGCATTGATAGCTTCCAAATTCTCTATTTCCCCAACCCCTTTGCACAATAAATTCCAAAATATTAACTTAATAATTTAAGTTTTTTAGTATGTTGCTAACACTTATTGCTCCAATACTGCATGTTCCAATTTATTATTGATATATCGGTTTGGAATGAAGATTTTCTTAATTTACTTGCCCTATTTTATATATTTCTAAGTCATGTAAAATGCATATAAGGTATATTTAATAAATTATTCTGCTTTTTCTTTTTATAGATTCAGTCCTTCATCTACATTACCTAGGTGATTTTGATTGTCATGAGTTCCTTCCCCTGTTTTGTACATATTTGGCCCTTTTCTTGTATATGTACTTTTCTGTGAGAAAAATTGAACTTGTACATTCAAAAGTAAGTAATTTATTTACCTATTTAATTTAGTAATATGCAATAGGTATTTGTTCTTGAATATAATTTGATTCAATATATTTATAATATAGAATTTATCTTGTAGTTTACTTATAGTGGCAACTTGAAGTATTTTTTTGTGCTCTAATTCCCTTTGCTAAATGAATCTGTCAAAATGAGATGCTTTTCAACTCCAAAAAATGAATGCATGACAGTTTTAGTTAAATTAATATTCAGATTGATCTCTTGATTAGCTTTGCTTTAAATAATTTGACTAAAAAAAAAAAAAAATGTATAATTTTAAATTTTACTGTTACTATAAATCTGTGCAATGTTAATAATGATTTTTTTTCCCATTGCAGGTTGGAATGGCTCTTAGTGCTGTTGGTACGGTTATAGCATCCTTACTTATGTCTATTGGTCTCTGCTTTTTTTTTGGTTTGGATCCTGCGGGAAGCAGCCGTGGAAGGGAGGTTAGTATCCAAGTATATTGGCAACATAAATTTCCATTATTTATTATGTAATTTGACTATTCTGTTTTGTTTTGAATTATATTCTATCAAACATTGAACTTATTCTTGCTTCACAAAAATTTAATTGACTCAAATTTTTTATTAAATACTGACCAATGATTGTTAATCAATTTCAGCCTTCTTATGTAGAAAAACTTTGTAGTGATTTTCAGAAAAATTCTACTGTTCAATTGATTAATCTACACTAAATTTTCCTTCCTGAATGTAGGACCTTTAAATTTTTTATAATTACAGTAAAATCAATAAAGAATTTAATTCAAGCAGTGTTTCTATTACTCAAGTACTGGAAGTTACTATGGGGAAATAAACTCATAAAATGATTATTAATGAGTCAAAATAACCTATTGCTATTGTTGCTTAAAGTTTAAAATTGTTAACGGGTAGCACTAATTGTTAATATATTCTCTTTCAGGTAATGCTAATTAGTAAAATAAAAGGTAAGGAATGAATTTATTGATTAAACCTGCTCCTCCAAGGTTAAATATCATAACTTATAACATATTGGAAACTTTATTGTAGATTTTAGTTAAAGAAAAGCTTTTATTTATTATTATTTTATGTAGAATACTTGTTATGGTTAATATTTATCGCTTACTTAAACAGTCATTACAGAATACTAAGTTTGTTAGTTAAATTAAGTGAATAGAGATAAGATAGTTGACCTTTGAGTTGAAATAGAAACATATTTTAGGATTTAGGACATAGAGAGATATTAGGGATAAAATACTTTATGAGTTTTTCAATCTGAAGCTCTTTGTTATTGAACACTGAATAATTATCTTATAGGTTTATATGTTACATAAACCTACCTTATGGGGAGGTTATTCATTCGTTTCTCAACAGGGCTCTTCTCTTTGGTCTTCGATAATACCTTACTCTATTGAGGTTTCCCTGATACAGTCTCCCAACCATCCTTTTCTCGCCCATTCTAAATACGTGGCCTAACCATCTAATTTTTGCACTCTTATGAATAGTTAAACACTGAGATAATTATACAGTGTGTTAAAGCCCCCTTAAATTGACTGTCTTTTTGTAGGTAAGCTTTAAAAAGAACAAAGAAGAAATGCTGGCTCTGATATAAACGTTTATTTAGTTAATCTAACATTAGAACACATAAACAAAAGAGTTAGAATAAAATAATGAATAAAAGTAAAACTTAAAAGGCCTTTTAGACAAAAATACAATTAAAATCAATAGATATATAAAATAAATACTGGTCGACGGTCCTAAAGAAAAGTTTCCTGTCTGGATGTGTAGGTTGCCGCTCCGTAGCTATAAACAGTGCTGCAACTCTTAAATTGGTCCTAAGTTGGTGGGCCCACATCTGTACTTGCTCATCAATCGAAATGTACAAAAGCTAAGATTGCCACACTGGCACATATTGAGGGTAGACAGGGTCTGTTTGTTTATAATGAATAATAGGAGCTGACTAATTTGCAACAACTTATATTCCAATCAAAGGGCAGGAACACAGAAGAAGTTTGTAAAGAAGACTTTAATGTTGACTAAAATACTCAAAATGTCCAAAAAATAATAACAACTTAACTCACACAGGGCTGGTTAGAAACTCTCATGGCCAATAATTAACTGATTTTAAAATGAAGCCTGTTGCTAAACAACACCTTAGCAACGGTTATCAACTGTTTCTTTTACACTTTATTTTAACACTATCATAAATACATATATTTCTAATAAACAAATAATTCTAAATAAACTAATACAAATAAAATAAATGTAATTAAATTAACTACTAATGCTAAATAAATACTATATAAGAAGATAGTCAAGGTTGCGGTCAAAAGAGAAACAAAAATAGTTTAGCCATTCTCTTGTACTGGATCATAAGTCCGTCTTAAGGTCTTCCTTATGTTTGGGGAAAAGGAAACATTTTGAGGGGTTGTGTTACAAATTCTGCTTCTATAATTTAAATCCAATGACCATCCATTGTTTAAAATCTATTTTCAACTATATTAAATATCATTTCAGTATTCTTTATCTGCCAAACTTTTTATGAATTGTTTAAGTATTCAGTAACTTAGGAATTACATTTGTTACTCCAAGGTTTTAAGAAAATTCCTTTTAAAAAATATACTTTCAATTTTTAAATTATAAAAAGAATATACTGTACTGTATTATGATTCATAAATTTATTTAAACAATTCATTCATTAAAATGATTAGAACTGGTTTATCTTCTCATTTTCTTATTGTGTTCCTAATATATATATTTATATATTTTTTTGTTTTTTCATTTAACATTTACATTTTTGTTTTGTTTTTTTTCTATTTAGGTGTTTCCATATTTAGTTGTTGTTGTTGGACTAGAAAATATATTGGTTCTGACAAAATCAATTTTATCTACTCCTGGACATCTTGACTCTAAAATAAGATTAGCACAGGGACTGTCTAAAGAAGGCTGGGGAATCACTAAGAATTTGCTTACCGAGGTTACAATTCTCACTATTGGTTTGTTCACGCTTGTTCCTTCGATCCAGGTAATTAAATACTATTTCATCTTATACTTATCAATTAAATTTAATTTATATGTTGAAGTTATGGTTAAATTCATAAAAATATGATGCTTTCATAGATGTGAAACTAAATACTCATTTTTCCTGCAAGTTAGATAATATAACAACGTTAAACCTCAAATAAAAAAAGAAGTCAGATCTACTCTAGTGTGAATATTATCAGTGGCAATAGTGCTATATCTAGATTATTAAAATAACCCTCCCCTCCTCCTATTTTATTTAGGATTCTTTTATAAAAGATTATTCAGTGAATAATGAATATAAGGGTTAGGTTTGACTAATTTAATCATACAAAATGATAAATTAATTTCTTTGATCCAGTTATTTTCACAAACATTCATTACTTATTTTTGAGCAACTATTTTCTTTGAATAGAAGCAAATGTTCTGTTAAAAAAAAATTCTCACTTCTTACTTCACTTTGTATGAATCTTGAAAGAAATTTTATTTCATGATATAAGTGATTATTTTCTTGATTGCTTTGTATTACTTTATTAACTACTAATTTGATGTTTTTACTATCACTTATCTATATATGGAATATGTAGTAAGGGAAAGTATTGTGATCATGAAAAATTTTTAATTTGATTTAATGATGGAAATGCACATTTTGAAGTCCCCGATGTCCAGATAACCAAGTCTCCCAAAATGGTATGTGTATATGTGAACAGTCTAGCTAAAAAATGAAAATTTGTACTCAACTGAAATTACATATTTGAGGCAAGTATGTTTGCCTGGGGTTTTACGGCAACTTTTTCAATAAAATCAACTAATTGGAAGTGCCACTTAATAAAATAGATTTTGAACATTTTTCCATTTTTTAACAAATGGCTCGATTTCGATTAAACTGGATTTATAAATGTACAATTAGGTTATCTTTAATATCAGCTTGGTTTTGTCCTCATTGAAATAGTCTGGATTGAAACACTGAATTTTCAAATAACTACCACTAATTTTGTTTATTTGAAATAATCAACCATCTCTCATTGTTATTGTAATAATAAATAATGGATACATTTTAACTATGAAAGGAATTGATTATTAACTAAAGGAGAAAACAGTTTTTTGGTTAGCTCAACTAGGTAAGACAGTCTGCAAAATAGTCGAGAGTGCCCGATTTCTTCCAATCCCTTTTTATTGTACACAGCTCTGTTATCTTTTGCTAAACTATTCTACGCAGGAGTTGATTAATGTTTTTCACTCCTTAAGAAATCCTTAAATTTAAATTTAAAATATAAAATAATTTGATAATTATTGTTTTTTCAAATGTGGTAGTTATTACAATAGTTAGATTTTACTATCACTTATCTTTATAAAATATATAGTAAGGGGATTATCATCCTGATTAATAAACAAGTAGCTGTTTTGAAATATACAAGGATTAATTTCATTTTAATTTAGTTAGTTGTAGTTGTGTGATGCACCCACCAGTTTTTATATTTACATTTAGAGTTTAAAATAATAAGATAGAAATGTTTAAATAAAATAAATGGTATCCAAGTTAAGTCTCAAACACTCTTTATTATTTATACTTTATGAAATTTATTATTTATTTATTATTATTTATACTTAAAATGTCCAACGATTCAGCCAACCTGGCCATGCTTGAGTGTAATCTTAAATATACATTTATACTCACATTCAACAATTAAAAACTTTTTGCAGGATATTCTGCCCTGGTCAATAAATTTAGTCAAATCACCCTATTCCGTCACTTTTCCATTAAATTTTAAAACTTTTAATTACAGATTAAGTTAACAATATCGATAATAGGTGTAAATTTAGATTTAATATTGTCCTTGAGGACAGCCAGGTTGGCCACACGTTGAATATTTAAATTAATAATAAAGAATTTTTGAGACATCCTGAATACAAATTATTTTATATAAACAATAAAACCAGTCTTGAAGAAGTGAAAAGGTTATACAGAGGGAAATGCTTAATTTTACCAGCAATGCTGCTTAAACATATTCAGTTCCTTTCTGACATAGCACTAAGCTATAAAATAAAAGAGTAATTTTATGAAGGAATAAGTGATAACTTTTTAAGGGATAAGTTCACCTGTCTCTTATTTTAACTATACTATAGTTAATAGATCTTTAAGAATCCTTATGTTTTTTATTTCTTTTTGTTAATTAAATTTGTTTCCTATGTTTAATATTTTTATATTAATAATTATTAATTATTGCATTTTTTTTTTTTTTTTAGGAATTCTGTATATTTGCTATGGTTGGACTTTTATGTGACTTTTTTCTTCAGATGTTTTTTTTTTCAACTGTACTCTCCTTAGACATGGCAAGTTCTACATTAGATAGTACCATGATTGGTGAAATGCCACAAGAAACTGTTAGACCTCTACCTAGGACACGATCTACACCTCGTCTTGAGGGAAAGGTGCCAAAGAGGTTATGATTTGATTTTAATAATAATGGTCAAATTTATTAAAGTATTTCTTTGAGACCAAAAATTTATTTATTTTATTATTATTAGTATATATATATTTTTTTTATAATTATCAGAAATAAGCCAGCCTACACTAGGGTTGATTAAAAACTAAGGCATAAAACAAATATTGAATGGAATGTGTCCATTATATTAAAAAAAACTGTCATAAAATAATGATCAAGTGTTATAATTACAGTAGGGCACTATAAATATATTGATACTGATCATGTTTTTAAATTATTTACTTTATTTTTTAAAGATAAATCCAACTGTTTTTTCAGACTTCGCTTGGTGTTGTTTTGGGGTCGCACAAGGATTGTTCAGAGAGGATTTATGATATGTATGGTTGTATGGATTGGTGGTTTCCTGTACAGTGCTGGTATTGTTCAACATTTTGTACAACCTGAGGTATTGTCTTGTGATAAAAACTAAAAAAAAAAAAAAATTTATATACTTATTAAGCTAGTTTGATATTTTCTTTGTTAAGGTAAATTGTTTAGAATTAATAATGTTTAGAATTTTTATGAAGGTCGGTGGAAATCTTCAAAAGACACGTATAGGCTCGTACCTATCCGTGTGTGGGATTTTTACCCACTAAAACCACCGCCCTACACCTGTTCATTCCTCTCCATGGGGCTGCCTCTAGGCATTACTTCATGGAGGGAAATGGCTGATTGGCGCCTCATTTTCTTCACATGGTTTTCACATTTCCATGTTAGTCACGTCTTCTGGATTTCTCTTCCGCTCTCAACCTCTTGAGGACGACTGTGGTGAAAATCTTTACTATGTTCCAATGCTGGTCTGATTGCAGCATATAGCTTTCCACATTTTCTTGTGTGATGCCTCCTCCACACTCTCTCTCCAATTCTCTTCTTTCTGCCACAAACCGAACGAAAGCAAAAAATACATGCTCTGCTGTTTCCTTAGTACTCTGACATCCAGGACATTCTGTGGTGTTGTCCAATTTGAATCGGTATTGGTATGCTCTAAAGCATCCATGTCCTGTCAACAGTTGGGTTACATAAAAATTCACCTCCCCGTTCCGGCAGCCATACCACAAGCCCACATCGGGTATTAACCTGCAAGTCCCGGAATCTGCAGCCTCCCAATGCTGTTGCCATTGATCGATGGTAATTTTCTGCTCTTCTCTGGAAACGTGAGAGTGTTGTCTATAGTGCTTAAGTAGGTATTTTAAGCAAGACTGGGAACGAATTTCGTGTCTTCCCACTGTGACAGTAATGGATTCAGTTTTGTGTGTGTGTGCGTGCTAGGATTCTCCAAAAAAAACACTTTATGGTTGTTTTTTTTTATTTTTAGTTGTGAAATAAGGAGATTATAAAAAAAGGAAATCAAATTGACTCATATCTTCAAGCCATGTATAGGCCCTGATGTTTGAATTTTTACTCAAATAAATGTCTAAATTATGTAACTTACAATAATGTAAATGTAATATCTCTAGTTGATTATTATTATTTTTTTCCTAAAACAAATTTGAGTTGGTAAAGTTAAGGTTAAAAGAGAAACCTCAAATTTGTATTCAGCACTCTCAAAAACATGGAAATGAAAATACTTAAATTTTCTAAGCAAAAACTCACAATACCTGGACTTTTCTTTTTCTTAGTATTTCATCAAATTTAAAAATTATTGGAAGAGTGTAAGAACCTTATATAAAAGGAAGATGGTCTATGAAGAGGTACTTCTGATTAATTAATTTTATTGAGAAAGTTGCTGTAACATACCTGGCATATATGTAATATAATAAAATTTCAGTTTTGTATAGCTTTTTGTTTTTGAGCTATACTGCTCACTACAATTTTGCAAGCTAGGTTATTTGGACTCAAGGGACCTTAAAATTTGTGTTTCCGTTGATAATATGAATTTAAAATTTTGCACCATCACAACTTTTTCCCTTCTATTATAAATTCCATATACAGTTAAGTGGAAGTAAAAAAATTATAATTTAGAGCCAATGTGCTAGCAGAAGATATTTCATTTGATTTATTTTTTAACCTTTTACTATCTACCTAATTGGGAACTTTACTGTTGCATAACAATTTGTATTTTAAAAAAATTGTTTTTCTCCTACTAATAAGGAGTAACTCTTTTTTTTTTTTTTATACAGCTTATTGATAAATTTAAAATTCATTAAGAAAAAGAATCATTAAACAAGATTGAACTCTATACTTTAAAGTTTAGTTATAGTTAAATTGAGAAATTATATATATATATTTTTTTTTTTTTTCAAGGGAGGAAAAAAGTTGGATAGATCCGGTAAGCTTTTTGGAAAATATGAAAGCATTCTTGGAAGAGAGAGTGGAAAGGTTATACTCGGCAGTGATGATAAGACTACAAATATGTTCCCTGAGGTAAAATTGGGCTTTATGTTAAATTTAATTGAATTATTTATTTCAGAAACAGCTCATGAGTTATTTGTGAAAATATTGTTTCTGAAATAACTGATTCATTTGATTCTATTACTTAAGTCTATAAACTTTAAAGAATTTTTGTTTACTTAAACATAACTGATTAATTAATTTATATTTAAATCAAATTAATCTATTAAATTTGATCTTTCATATTTTTAGTAGAGTTTTATTTATTAATTGATCTTTTACTGTAAATGATATTTAATAGTATTACGCTTAGAGAAAATCCATAATATTTTGAAGTACAACGATGATAATTTAATTAATAAGATTGTTATAATATTTTTTTATTTCTGCGAGAGGGAGGGATTTTTAGAGTTGTTGGTAATGCACGGCCTTTGGATCCAGTAAAGTGGTGCTACCTAGTGAGTGCATACAACGCATCGAGCGGACCATGTAGACTAGCTGTCCTTCCTCCCATTCGGTTGTGCTCTGCAGTGAGCCCTGCCAGGGCCATCTCACTTCGAAATCCTTTGGAGAAGCCCACGCCAACGTTCAAGTGGGACAAGCTCGCTCTAGCTCTAGATCCGAGCGATGAAAGTATTGGTAAGTTAATTGGTTTAAAAGTTTTGTTATCTTGTTTATTTAAGGGTGGAAAATTAGTCAAATTTTATAATTGTCAAGGATTATTGTTTTAATTAATTACAATGTATGTTAAATTTATTAATGAACATAAAGTATTATCTGGTTAAGTGGGCCATGAATATGTGAGAACCCTTTACTACTGATAATTATGAGATCCCGACACTTTTGCATTGAAATACCTCTCTTTTTCGATATTTACCTCCATGATTAAAACTTTGTGACTAAATAGCCTGTATAAGTAAGATTATTTATCAGTGTGTACAAGTTGCGACTCATTTATTTACAAGCATTTCAATTTCAACCACACAAATTTTGTTTTTTCAATACTATCAAAGGTTTTATATGACAAACAAGTGAATAAAATGTTGAAGCAAAAGTGTAATGTAATTCATCAACAGCCGCTGACTAATTAAAGCTATTGTTTGATTTTGATAGTGGGACTGTTACCAAATATGTTCAGAGTTTAATTAAAAAGTTTACTACCATTTATAGAGTTATTCAAAACAATAAGAAAATTTGTTCTCAGTGTATTGATGGAAAAAGAAAACTAAAACAAATACAATCAACACAGTATTTTGAACTTGAATAATGTCTTTGTCTTCAACATGAATAAAGGAGATACAGAATAAAAAGATTCCATTAAGTGGTTCAATGTTTAAAAAAAAAAGCTCAAGAATTTGTGTATAGGTTCCATATTGATAATTTTTGTGCCAGTGATGGATGGTTGGAGAGTTATAAGAAAAGGAATGATATCGTTTTCAAAATAAGAGTACATATATGTAAAAACATTTCAACCTCTCTTAGCGGGATCCTCTATATATAAGATAAACCATTTGGAAAGCTGGGTAAATAAAAGCCTCTTTAAGTGATAAAAAAATCCTAGGTCCCTTGAGATCCCAATTTTACAGGTTACACTGTAACTAAGTTTTATTTAAATATATATATGGGCCACCCGTAGCTCAGTGGTTAAGACGCAGTCTTACCAATTTGATGTCTATTGGCGATGCCGTTCGAATCCGGCCTGGGGTGTTGACTTTTTTCATTGAGTGGGTGTGCCACAAAATGAAAAACTTTGACCCTCAACCATGGTTAGGCAGTATAGGACTCCAATGGGAGTTTTTGCTGAAAAAAAAAATAATATATATATTAAATACTAGGTGTGTACGTAAATATTAAACTAAGTGTTTTTGTAATTAAAATACATGTTTACTGTTTGAAAATGAAAAAACAATATTTTATTGAAAGTATCGCCCACCACTATACATTTTTTCTATCTCTATGATATTTTGTGAATGCTATGCTAAAAGAACTGTTCCTCTTTTGTGGAAAACTAATCATTGAACCATTTATAGGATATGAAGCATTGCTGTATAAGTAGGTGTTTCGTTGATGCCAATGAGTTATAATTGGATCGAGCCAAATCTAGCGAATAAGTCACATGCGAAAGCACTTCTCAACGAAATGCCTCAATAAATTCCTTAGGCTTTCTTTTATACATAACTATTTGTACAGATATATACATGTATACAGACACTTTTTTTATGTTTTCCTACTGTCTTTGATTCAGTTCATGTTGAACCCTTTTATCCTCTCTTCTGGATGGAGATGGCTTCTCTTTTCACATCAATATTTACTGATTTCAGATTATGAAGAAAGTTCAGAAGAGAGAGGTTGGGGAGCTCCATATTTGCCAACCTCTCCTTTCGAAGTATTATTGGTTACTGCTGCATCAGTCGTGTCAATAATTGTGATTTCATATACTGGAATAATGCTGTACCGCTGTGTTTGCTCTCGGCATTATGCAGATTGGA
Organism: Halyomorpha halys; assembly: GCF_000696795.3. Lineage (NCBI taxonomy): Eukaryota > Metazoa > Arthropoda > Insecta > Hemiptera > Pentatomidae > Halyomorpha > Halyomorpha halys. The sequence goes on along the minus strand of NW_027115783.1, from coordinate 63,765 downwards.
GGACAAAATCATGGTGGTCTCGTACTCGAGAGCAGGTAATTTTTTTTTACTATAACCATAACATTAAATTATGATTTAATAAAAACTACTCTTGCTATTGTCTTACACTATATTTGCTCTATTTTTATTTTATAATGATTGTGTGATTCCGTAAAACCATGACCTGTATTGAATTTAGGACAAGCTTCTTAGTTTTATTTTTCAAAACCAGTTATTTTATTTATTTTTCCAATTTCTTAATTATGGCGATACATTAAAGATTATACCTACTAACACTTTTCCAATTTCTTAATTATACAATTCAATGTTTTTAATTTGTTCCCTCTTTTAATTTTTTTTGTCATTAATTTTAATGTAAAAATAATTTAGGTTGTTTTGGAAGCAGTTGCATTACCTTTGGAAGGAAAGGGACAGACAGTAGACGCAGTGGTCACAGATGGAAATACTGTTTCTTGCTCATATTTATCAGGAGAAATCGATGTCTGGGATTCTCTTTCTGGTGAACCTTTGGCACATATAGACAGAAAAGTGTAAGATATTTACACCCGTATCTATTTTTAAATATCACCCACATAGCTTTCAATTACTTTCAGGAAGAAAATTTATTATCAATGTCTAGGCAATGATTGTTGATGGCGTCAGAACTGAACCTTTAGATTCTTTTATTCCATATTATTTTTATTGATTCATATAAATACTAATTTAGATCATTAAACATTGAAAAATCATGTTATTTTCTTTTTAGATACTTTGCTAACCTAAATAACTCAGACAATGAAAGTGCTGATCCCCTATCCAGCTCTCCAAAGAATGACAAATTGTGAGTATTCTTTGAATTATTTTAACCTTCAATATTAACCAATTTTTTTAATTTGTATTTAGAAATACATTTATTTTGACTAATTTCATTTTATGTTCACCATTGATATAATCCATATTTAATTATCAGAAAACTAGTATTTATCTTTAAGGATAATCTAGTATCCAAAAAAAGTTCAGTTATTAAAAACATATATTTTATCATTGCAATATCTTAATAATTTAAAAAAAAAAAACTACAAAAATAACTCTAGTGTTTACTCCTATGTCTTCTATTAGAGAGAGAGGATGTTACTATATATCTTCTTAAACATATTTGTGCATTGTTGGTGATGTTGACTATAAAAAATAATAAAACTTGATATAATAGTTGGCTGTCTCCTCTGTATGAATGAACCTAGAGATTCTTCTGGAAACACTATAATACACTTTCTTTGTGTTAACACGTACAGATGCCAGAGCTTTCTTTACGGTGACATCCACTGCTATGTTGGTCTGAATATATTTGAATTGGCTACTATTCCAAGTTTAATGATTTTTACAGACCACATAACTAACAATCCACTAATATGTTTAAGGAGATATGCCGTAGCATTCCATCTCTTAGAAGAAATAGAAGTATAAAAAAGAAGAGTTATTTTCATTGTCTGGTTTTAAAATTAAATTATGTCTTATTTTAATGTTTATAGTTTTAAATGTATGGGTATTTTATATTTTAATTGATTGTGTTTGACTAGAGTTTGGACTAATGTGAATTGAGTATAGATACTTAAGTGGTATCACAACAATCACAAGCAACTTCAAATCCCGAAGTTAGCCGAATGTCTCTGATACCTTCCAGTTCAGAAGGGTTAATAGTGTGTATTTAGGTTAAGTTTAAATATTTTGAAGGTTGTGCATCATTATTCATAGTACGATTAGATATAATGTGGGGACAACAAATTATAATTGTTACTATTTGTGTCATTTTATTCTTTATACTGTTAATTGGATATTTGTTACCTCCTATGTCATGTTTATGTTAGTATCAAAGCTATTTTTAACTTGATGACAGTGAGCTTTAAAAATGTTATAAAACTATTAATAATACCTAAAGCATTATTAAAACTTCTTGATGGCTTAATTTATAAAACAACTGTCTACTAGTGTGTGTCACAGAGAAAACTTCCCGCTGTTATTTTTAAAGTGTTGAAGATATAACACCACATATTTAATTTTTAATGCAAGATCCTTTGTTGAGAATAGTATTTGTAGGTTATTGGGCAGTTATATGTGACAACTTTATCTACTATATAGCCGCTATGAGTGCTCAGTCATTTAAGAAGGTTGCAAAATGTAATAAAATATTATTTAAATATTTTGGCTTGAATTGTTTGAAAACACTTACAGGATATTACTGAGTAACTTGAGACATCCAACTTAAAAATTGATGTGGATTCCACTCTAAAAATAGCTCAAAGCTACACAGTGGACAGATTTGATTTCAGTATTTTGAGGTCAAATTATTACTAAAAAATGACAAGATCTCAGTAAATAATCTGAGCCATCAAACTTGAAAATTGTTTGAGCCGTTTGCTCACAAATTGTTGCAAACCTTTAAATGAGCAGGTAATGTGACACTCTTAAACATATCCTCTTTTTGGCTTTGCCGTAGTTGGGTAAAAAATACTGCAAAGATTTTCCAATAAAAAAATTTAAAAACTTCTTCAATCATGTTTATTTTTGTTGTTCTTTGCTGACCGCACCCCCCCCCCCAGACAAACTTCTCCAATCATTTGTTTATTTATGTTGTTCTTTGCTGACCGCACCCCCCGACAAACTTCTCCAATCAGGCATAAAATAAATAAATATGGTTTTGTTTATTTATGTTGTTCTTTGCTGACCGCACCCCCCGACAAACTTCTCCAATCATTAAAAAAATTACTTCTTTTTCTTCCTTAATATCAATGCGGGAGGTTAGTGTACAAGGGATTTTTTTATGTTCCACAATTATTACATTTGAGGGTTGGGTAATCCTGTAAGTAACACTCCAACCCATTGTTATATTTTGTTTCCAGAGGCAGTTCTGGAGATAAAGGTCAGCCCTTGACCTGAAAGTGCCTTGCACTTCCTTGCCTGTGAGATGTGATTGACCTCAGAATTGTTTAGTAAACCATTTTATTTTCCTTCTAGGAGACTTTCAGATGACTGGGAACGAACCATTCCTGATTTGAGAAGTCTGATCAATACAAACTTTTCTTCTGGAAACTATTCTAATATTCAAGAGAGAAGCAGCATGGACTTAGATAATGGTTATGATTATGGTCTTGCAGTGCAGCGCCTTTATGATGAGGTAGAGTTCTTATTTGTTATTTAAGTTCGTTAAGAAATAAAAGGTTCTTTGTTTTACACATTTGTGTATGAGTGTTTCTATAATTCCACCTGGTAGAGGTTGGATTGGAGAAGGGAGTAAGTGAGATGCAACCAGACTCAAGAGTAGAAAATAGCATCAAGAGGGAAATCGCTGGTAGAGAGAGAGAAAATCGTGTGAAGATACGAGAATAGACAAAATACTCAAACTCTCAATTTAGGTTTATATTATTCCTAGAAAATAGTTTTTTTTTTCTATGCACAATTATTGTATTTCAGTCACCCCAATCAATGTAAACAAAACACAAATTTAGCAACTCAACTTAAACGATAGGGTTGTTGACTGCGACCAATTGAGGTTTTGCCCTCTTCCCAACTATATATAGTAGTTTAGTAGCAGAATCAGGGACACACTTAGTATTCAAAAATATGTATACTTAATGTATTTGAAAAGATCCTCTCCTAAGAATATGGATATATTTTAATTCAAATAAAATAATTATTTATTTATATATGTATATATAGTTGACCGTAAAAATTGATATATAGGAAGATGGTCAGGGTTGCGGTCAATAGTGAAACAAAAATAGTTTACAACTATTTATTTTCCAACGTTTCGCCCCTCTTTGCAGGGCTTCATCAGGGCTAAAAAGATACAAAATGAAACTATGTTAAGATAAAATGATATAATGAAAAGATTGTAATTATTGTAAATAATAAAAAGATACAATGAAAAGAATAAAAATTTTTTTCTTTTTATTCTTTTCATTGTATCTTTTTATTTTTATTTCTACCATTTTATCTTAACATAGTTTCATTTTGTATCTTTTTAGCCCTGATGAAGCCCTGCAAAGTGGGGCGAAACGTTGGAAAATAAATAGTTGTAAACTATTTTTGTTTCACTATTGACCGCAACCCTGACCATCTTCCTATATATCAATTATATATTTAGAGCTGATAATATGAATAATGTTGTATTTTCATAATTTTATGAATGAATATTCTTATTTACTCAAATATTCATGTATTAAAATATCGACAACCTTGGATGTCAATTCTCTTGCGAATTGGAATTTGATGATGATACAGTTGTTAAGGTAAACCGTAATATCAAATTCCAATTTCCTTAAACTGAACCAGAAGATTTCATCAAACAGTTGCATCAATTATTGCCGAACACAAATTTGACTTCTGACAGAAATAGAACCTAATTTGTTCCTTGATTCCTAAAGCATAAAATCTAAGTGAAATTTAATATTCTGAGGAAATTATGTTTTTTTTATTTGCTAAATGAATACTAAGCTTCCTTACGTTCAGTTGTGGCAAAACAATGTAAATATAAAGTTTGTTCTCCAACCTTGAAATTTAGCTAATTATGTAGGTAACTGAGCGGTGTCATTTCATAAATGAATTAGAAATTGTAATCTATTGAATTTTTTTTTCTAGGCCCATTCTTTTGATTTTGAAAATAATGCTGAAGAAGAACTTTTCTCACATTGCCCCCAAATATGGTGTTTAAGCTGTTCTGACAACATAATTGCAGCCGGTACCTCTTCAGGAAGAATTGAATTTTGGGAAGCCACGTCGGGGCAATTCAAGGTGAGCTCAAACATTTTAACAACTCTGAAATATACTATTGATAATAATAAATGTAACATCTGTTATTGTAATGCACAATGCATATTTAGTCTATAATTTTTTTTATTCCTGTTATCCAGTGTATATATGATGATAGTAGTGGACTAGGAGTAACTAGTATAAAATTGACTTGTGGGCGTGTCGTTGTTGCAAGGATCAATGGGACTCTGGAAATTTTGAAGATAGAATGGGAAAATAGATTTGGTCACACTCCTTATCGCAGATGTTAGTATTTCTCTAACATATTAATTTATAATCTTATTATGTTGTTTATTAATCAATTATATAAGAATAATTTATACTTTCAGTTGGTGGCCATTTTAGAACTATGAGTGCTGGAGGTGCAGATGATTTAGGAGCGCCAGCTTTAAAAGTCAAACTTAGCTCTGTTTTAAGAGTTCATCAGCAGGCCATTACTGTGCTTGAAGTCGAATCCGGGAGAATTGTTTCTGGAAGCCATGACACTACTTTGAAAGTAATTGTTAATAATAATACTAATTATTTTGGACAGTTCTTATTTATTTTAAGTTTATTGACACTCCTTTTACATAATTTAATTTTAATATTCAATATCACATGCGTAGAAAGATAGATATTGATATAGATATTTCACATTCACCTACTTCTAATAATTAATATTATACAATTATATATATATAAGTTAAGTATTGGCGAAAGCACAATGCCAAAAAAGAGAAGAAGGAATAAGATCTAACTCGCTTGAACTGCTGTAAAATACTTGCTTTATTGGGTTCAGCACATCTTTATATATACACATGATCAGCTGATCTGCTCAGTCAGCTGACATCGAAGTACCAGCTGACTGTAACTCTTCCCCGCCAGTTTACGAACAATCCTTGTAAACTTATACTGCAGAATATAACATATATAGAAACAATATGGAAAATTATTTACAATAAAAAAAAAATTCCTATACCAATATATAAAAACTCACAAGTTGATCAAAAGTAAACACTATATACATAAATTAAACTTAAAAATAAAGAAAAAGATTTCTGGTACAATAAAATGAACAACATAAAATAAATTACAAAAAATACAAAAGTCACAATTAAACTAAAACACAACATTAAACAATTAACAACATTTCAAGTGGAGGTGATATGAGAACAGTCCAGTCTCTATATTATCATTGCCGTAAGTTTTAATTGCTCAATATGGACGGTTCGTCTCTTTTTAGGTTCTCGGATACTCTCTATCGTAACTACATTATTCTCTCTAATGATTATCACCTTGAATGGGCCCTCGTATCGCTGTATCTCCTTACCCCTGTTAGAACTCAACTTTCTATATACGATCGTCCCAATTTTGATATCTCCCATCCTGTCTGTGACCTTTAGATTTTCCTGCGCCACCCTCCTGGTCTTTTCCTTTTCGATTCTTCCGCGTGCTTTTTCCCATAACTTTCTTCGAGGAATGTAATTATTCAGTATTTCATCCCCGTCAGCTATCGTGCCCTTATAGTCCCGCCGGTGTCCGTGAAGCCCAAAGAGGACCTCAAATGGTGAAAACCCCGTAACTGCATGTATGGAATGATTATAAGCTGCAATCGCCTTATGCATAGCCACGTCTGGTTCTAGTCCCTGGTCGACCTGATATAATCGAAGATGGTCACTCAACATGCCATGAAGCCACTCTATGCCTCCTCTACTCTTGGGGTGCCCTGGAGTGTTGAGATGCCATATTACGTCAAGGTCCTTCATTTCCTTTCGAATCCTTGAAATATTTATTGCAGGTACTTAGCCTAATGGATGAACTGCCATATATAGTGATTATATAAAGCTGAAGGGTTGGTTATTTTGTACTTGCTAGTTTTAGGAACTACCAGTCCGATTTGAAAAACTTGCTTTCATAACATCACGATATGGCCCTTAGGAACAGTAACTATAAACATCAATCAATCTGGAATATAATATTTAAAATAACTTAAACCTCAGTAATTGTAGCAAGTTCACTACAGTGACTTTATTAGGTTAATTGGTCAAAATTTGCTAGGCTTCATTGGGCCGCTAGCAGTATTATGTTGGAAGAATCATGATTAAATAGTGTAAAAAAAAGAATCTGTTTATTTATTTCCTATGTCTTTATCTTTAATGCGGGTCTTCATCACGGCTATGTCAGGAGCGACAAGAAGTTGACAGAAATACATCTTGTTGTTTTGAACTTTTTGGATCCTTGAACTAGCCATAGGATTCAATGAAAAGTATAACTGTATAAGATAAATAGAGCATGTGGACAAACCTCAAAATAACATTTTAAATTAAATCGTTAGTAAAAACTTAAAACCTTTTCGCAATGTTATCTTCTATATAGGACCTCTGTATAAAACATGTCTATTTATCCACTCCCCTGTGGTAAACGAACGTGCCTTGAGTACATAAAGCTTATCAACTACATCTTTGTATTCTTTTTTTTCTTTAATATTTTTCGTAATGAGAAAATTTGATTAATAGGTAATAGATTTTGCCCGAAACCACATCAGTAATTTCCAATAATTTTCTTAGCATATTCCATGAATCTACTAGTTAAGATTAACATAAATATTTTATAACATTTAGGAAGGAGTGAGATTGCTTTGTTGTTATTGCAGTCCGTCCTCGACCCATTTTTGTGAATTGGAATAAGTACCATTACTTATCTAATTTTGCGAAATAAGATTATATATATAATGTAGATATTTTAATTAGGATGTGTTTATTATTTCTCATACAACACAAATTGATCAATTTAATGCAATCAAATTCTATACAATTTTTAGCCATTCAGACCTTGATCGGATGAATATTTTGAAAAACCTTCAAGATTCATTATAGTTTTTTTTTCCGAGTTTCCACTGTATTACAAAGTTATAATATATCATATTATACCTAAAAACCTGTATTAATTATCAGAAGGGTATATGATTTTTAAAAAATAATAATAAACCCGTAGTAAAAGGGAAAACGTTTTCAGTTGAATTAGAAATCATAAATTGACATAATATTATTGAAATATTTATTGCAGGTACTTAGCCTAATGGATGAACTGCTGGTGTTCACATTGCATGCTCATTACGGGCCAATCACTGCCTTGTTTATCGATTCAGTTAATCCAATGACTGCTGGTTCTGGTTCTCAAGATGGTGGGTTGTGTGTTTGGGATCTTCTTACTGGTAATTATTTTTAATTATTTAACTTTATTGTTCAAAAATATTTCTCTGAAAATTAAAAATTTGTTCAGGTTTAATCCTTTTGCAGGCAGTTGGCCCTATATCCCACCTATACACCAGTTTGAATTTTCAGTTCAAACTGGTTTGAATTGAAAATTTAGGTTTTTTTTTTTTTTTAATTTTATTTTATTAAATCATAAAATAAGCTGATGATTTTGTATTATTAGATTAAATTCAAAAACTAGTTCAACACGACTAATGTACATTGTATAAGAATTATGTTAAAAATAATACTATAGATTAGATTAGATTTTTATTCAGGGCGATTAACATCTAGGTTATTACACCTTTATATTTTATAATAATACTATATGTATATATAATTGACCATATTATTTCAAATTATGAAAAGATGGTCAGGGGTACGGTCAAAAGAAACAAAAATAGTTAACAACTATTTATTTGCCGATGTTTCAAACTTTCAAAATGTTTACAAGTTTTGAAAGCTCTCAACTTGAGCAGTCCTGATTAAGCTCTACAAAGTGGGGGCGAAATGTCGGCAATAAATAGTTGTTAACCGCATCTCTGACTATCTTATAATTTAAAAAATAATATAACTAAGTAGAAAATTAAATATTTCTGTTTATTACTTCAGTAATAATAAATTATACATAATTAGAGTACATGTGGGGAATTAAACAAACTGTATAGTTAATAGTATAATTGGTGAAGACTTAAATTGTTTAGCAAATATTTTACTTAATATGTGTATTCAGTTTTTAAAGAAGTTTAAATATATGGGATCTGTATTATTTATCAAAAATAATTACATCCAAGGGAGAATAATAGCTGCAATATACTAGATATTGTCTGTCCTTGTTCAAATCAAATATCAATAAATCCAAAAGTAACTATTTATAAGACAATCATAGTTTCATAATCAGTTTTTTTTAATCTATTAAAAAGTTTTTAGATTATAAAATATTATTTCAACTTTACATGGACTTTACATGCACAAAGGCGAAGCTGCAAACTATTATTTTCATTGATTGTCTCAAAAATAAATTATGTTAAGATTATTTATTTTGTATGAATTGCCCAAAATTCGTAAATTAACTATAATTAAATATAATTTTAAATGCCTCTAGAAATTTGGCCTTTATAATGTTGTCTATTTCAGGTGCATGTGTATACTCCCTTTGTGCTCACGATGGTCGTGTGCAGGCGTTGACTTATTCACCAAGCTATGTCATCTCACTTGGTTCTGATGAAAAACTTTGTGTGTGGGATAGATTTCAGGGACATTTATTGAACAGCATAGTTTTGGTAAGATTTATTATTATTTTTAATGAACTTATTCTCCTTCTAGTGTAGTGTAGTAGTTTCTGAATAGATGATTCATTAATAGTCTTTTGAGTTGTCATTAAGATGTGATATCAATTTTTCAGAGGCAAGCCTACTGCACAAGTATGACAATGCTGACACATAACCTTCTTGTCATTTCACAACAGGTAAAACTATTTGTAATAAAATTATATATTTAATTGTGTATCTCGGAGAAAATTATTTCACTTGTTTTATTGCCTGCTTTTTTATTTTAGTGTGAAAATCGATGATGAAATCTCAACTTACTAACAGTATATGGGTCATTCCGTCAGAATTAAAAAAAAAAAAATTAATTTTGATCCTGAATGTGCTCATGCATTACCATTTGACCTTTGTAGAAAACATTTCTAATGGGCAATTGCCAGTTTTCTGCACATTGATTTCAAATGATTACTTTTTACCAACATAAAAAATTTTTACTGAAACAGTTCCGTCATTATCTACTTCTTCCAAGCAAACATCTACTTACCTATATGTTGTGCTATTTATTCCTCCTACTCCTTTAAACTCGACTAGGACCTGCACTCCTGCTTTAATTTCATTGCAGTTCACTTCTTGTACCATAGGTTCATCATTATCTGAACAGAAGTTATCACTGCACAGTTCTTGAGCATCTTCATCTTCATATCCTACTTTCCCATCTACTTCATCTTAAAAATATGTTGGATTTTTTCAAGGTGAATTCTCACATCAAGTAGAATCAGAAAAAACTGACAAAAATTGTCCCCAATACAATAGGACGAGTCTTCTCTGTATTTTATTTCATTTTGTGAGATCATCGATATCTGATCAATCCTCAATGTTCCTGAAACTGCTTCGATGTTGGAAAGAAGCATTTCATACTGTTTTTCAGTGTTCAACAATAATTCTGAAAATAATATTTTATATTTTAATTTTTTATCAAATTGTTTTCCACTAGAGTAATTCATTGAAAAAAAATTTGGTACCATGCACCCACCGCACAACCTTCACTTACCCTCTACTTTAAGTTGAAATTATTTGATAAATTTGCATAGATGATTGTTTTTTGCAATAACCTTTCTCCCTCTTCTTACTTTAACTCTGCTCAGGATGTACAGGTACCAAATGTGTGGCAGAATCAGTCGAAGAGGGCGAAGTGCCTTCGCACAACAGCTTCCAAACGTCATTTTTCATCTTTACTGACAGTATCCCATTTCCTGTTGTCTCTTCTTCCGAAATTTTCTCTCTTCTCACATTTCTAACTTTTTGCTTCTTCTTGTAAACATTGTCACAATGATGGTCCAGTTTCCTCTTCTCTATGTACCAGTACTGATGTTCAGCTACCGAGAGGGCCTACATGAGCTATCTGTACTAAAAATCTATTTATTTACTAACACGTAATAAAATGTAAATATGTAACAGACTTTTATTTTTTAACACTATCAACATCCTGTAAAATTACCTGTTTTCTGTGTAGTATTGTTATGTCTTTTTTTTTCTTTGGTAATAAGAGGAAATGGTGACAATTCGTGCAATGTATTCAGGAGTGTTACTCTCCACGGTTAACTCTCTAAATTTTTTTTTTTTTTTATAGGGAGTATGCAACAGGTCAGAGTTAGATATAGATTATAAAATGCTGGCTTGTAAAAATAGTTTTTAGCTATGGCAATTTGGAAAAAAACATTGCTAACACTCCTGATTAGGAATTAAAGGAACATACCATTCCGGCTATAATATCGGCACATAAAATAAGTTTTACTTGTTTGTGTATCATTACTGACCATCTTCTCTTCATATAAATCAATTTATTTGTTTATGTTTACAACAATCAATTTTAGTTTGAGATAGGACTAATGTATTTGTTGCAATTTCTTCAAAATTTATAGCATGATCCCGAACTGCTCCGTGATTATTAGAAATCCTGTAGTCACTCTGATAGCCCATGTGTAAATCCATAGATTGAAATTTTACTCTTGGCAGCACATTGCTGCTCTTCTTCCGAAATCACTGGAGTGCATTATGAATAGTGTTCTTTACTACTATAAGAATTCCTGCAATATATTGGACCCTTCCAGCCTTATCCAAACAAACACTACATATTCATTCAGAAGAACCATTGTCCTTTACCAGAACAGATATAGGATCTTTGTTAATTACCAAGAGATGTGGTTAGAACATTAAAGATGTTAAAGATACAAATTCCTACTCACAATTTAGAAGGGTTAACACCGGTAAAGCAACCTCGAGACATATAAGAGATTATTTCTTTATAAAAAAAAAGTTTATTCAAAAGTGTCGACTGAATATCTGTGTTAGTGATATCTCATCTTATATACCAGCAGTAATAATCCTTCTTGTGCAGTCTGATAAGAATTCCGTTGGGTTTTTATTCTTAAAACCCATTTTATTTTTAACTACCATTTAATAATTCAATTAATTATTTTCTGTATGTGCATTCACAAAAATGTTTTCTTAACAATGTAAAAATGTAATTCAAAATCTTTAAATGTATTAAATTTGGACTTATTTATTTAAAACCAACTGAAAACATTTCCTACTAATGATTCATCATAAAATATGTTTTCTATTTTTTTATTTCATTTTACAAGATACATAAACTATTATTGCAATATGTATATATTTATATTTTTTAGGGATCTCTGGTAGTAAGAGATGTAAGAACAAGTGAACCAGTAAGATTAGTTAGGCTTGGCCATAATGACTGTTATGTATCAGTAACGTCCATAGTTAGGTTGCGATCATCTGTGGCCTGTGATTACGGCAACTCCCTCCGGATTGTACGATTTCCATTAGTTAGAGATAAAGCTGACTAAGCCAAAGGTGAGTTGTCTGTATAATAAAACACATTACAAATTATACTTGAAACCTATTAACAAGGGTTTTGAAGGTGTATATTATTAAGGTGAGTACTACAACCTAATAACTGCAAATTTTACAGAATATGGGTAAATTCATTCAAAGATTCAATTAGATTTGGTTCTCTACATACTGAAAATAGGTAACTGTTGTTGATAATAACAGCTGGTGTTTAGTTTCCATAACTAGATATGAGTAAATCAAACATATTTTGTATTTTTATAAAATATAAAACATACATAATGAATAAAATACATCCTTATTAACCATGTAATATATTATTTTAATACTTTATGATATATCATTGTTCAAAAAGTATCAAAATAAGACTTTTTGAATTACAGAGAATTATAGGATCAATGACAGAGCTAAAGTAAACATTTTATGCCGGATCTACACGTTTGCCACTTGCTGCAAACCCAACACTTCTACAAACGTTTGAAAACGAAAGAAGCGATAAATGTTGGTATTCACATGCTTGTGTGTTCTTTTGACTCTTATTAGCTATTCTATTCGATTTACACTATTATTATGGAAAGGGACAAAATAAAGTAGAAAAAATAGGAGTAATGAAAATAAATTTAAATTTTAGTGAAGTAGGTGGTAAATGATAAAAACAGTATTACATGACCTATAAATTTAACTTTCCTCCTAAGTTCATCATCAGATCTTTGTTAATTTAACTGCTCAGACGTATAATATCTTTACTAACTTATTTTTGTGCTTTGTTAAATAAAAGATAAACCGCCTAAGTTAATTAATTAAAAAGATTTGGAATCTTATTCTCCGAATCTTTAAAATTTACATTCTTAAACAAGAATTAATTATTTAATCTGATGGTTGAGGAAATTCTTTAATTAATTAAAACACTGAGAGTTCAAATATTTATCTGTTGGCAGTTCTAAAGAATACTAATTAAATTATAATATGATGTACTATTTTTATTTGAGCCAACGTTTCGCCCCACGTTGCAGGGCTCTTTTGACTTTCACTCTGACTTTGACTTTCGTCAAAACAGCCCTGCAATGTGGAGCGAAACGTTGGATCAAATAAAAATAGTACGTTATATTACTATTTCAGTTTAATTTGCCCTCGTCCTCTAATTAAATTATGTATTACCAGCCAATCCAAATCATTCAAACTCATTCAAGTGCATTATATTTTTTGAAAAATAAATATCACAAAAAGTATCTGCAATACTAAAATAATATGGTTAATAAGAATTGCAAATGGAACAAATACAAATTTTTAAAAATTCCTAATTTTTTTTTATTTTTTAGGGTACAATTTTGATATTAAGAAGACTGTGAACCGTACCACAAGCATGTACTTTTCTTCATAAATTTGTAAGTTTTATGTTGTGCTCATAAAAGGAGACTTAAAAAATCAAATATTTGTATATAATTTTGTTTTTAATACAAATTAATCATCCTATTTATGTAATATTTTTCCTTTTCTTTTTATTTTTTTGTATTTTGAAACATTTTTAATAAAATTTGTTGATAATAATTAATTGCACTGTTGTAATTTTTTTTACTACAGTTTTAGAATTAACTAAGTAAATTTAACTATATCCAATTGGATCTCTTTAAATTTATAATTTTTCAAAAATTATTTTCAAGTGTATTATAAAATCATAAGAAAGTTTAAGTAGTCATTTTATACGATTGTGACTTACAATCTGAAAATATAGTATAAAATAATGTTAATGTTTATAGTGAAACCATTTTATTGATTAGTTTTAGAAGTGTTTAGTTTAAATTTATTTTTTTAACTTGATTTTGAATAATTCAACTAATTAGGTAACACTGGTTTATGCAGTTCACTTTTGATAAAACTAATCGCTTTTTCATTAAATATAATACTTCAAATAAATTATACATATGAGAGTTGATAAGTTGTACAATCTGGAAAAATCTAACAAATAAAATTGAAAGTTTTCTTTATCGAGTGGAAAAAATAATACATTAAAGAAGTACATTGTAAGGTTTAGTTCATTTGGCTTTAGCAACCGTGGAGAAAGGATGGTCTGAAGGATAACATTTTAAACAATTCTTTCGCTTTGAAAAATAATAAAATGTATTTACTTATTCCATTTCTTTAGTACACCAAAGTTGTTTTACACTTTTTATGCCAAAACTGTTTAAGTAAAAGTTTAACCTCATTATGTTTGTGTTCCATATTAATATTCATACTTTTAATGATCCATCTGGTTGATCACTTTTATGGTTCACTGTATATGTTATTCACTGTTCCGTCAGTAATCATTTAGAGCGATTATCAAAATCTGGGACCAAAGCAATTTGTTAACTATTTATATTTTCATTTTGTTTTGGTTAAAGAACTATATTCAAAAATAAATTTTTTAATAGAAAAAAAGTAAAAGATACTTACAGACGTTCATTTGAAATAAATCAGAGGGTATTAAAACATTTAACTTGTACTATGTAACATAGCTTCATTTTTAACAAATTAATGCATCATGGAAAACAATGTTCTTTCAATACACTATAATGTAAGAACTGAGAAAGAAGATTTTAAACTAAAATGGTTTAGAATTTCAAAAGTAAATAATATATGTACATAGTTTATAACAAAGATAAGTGCTATAGTGCTAGAAACAGAATTATTTTTCTCAATATTATCAAATTACTCCAATAAAAAAAATTATATACTTCTTTAGTTGATGCTTATAAATTTAATGTTGAAGTACCTAAAACTGCATAGACAACTGTTATTAAAAGTTTTTTTTTCTGAACAGTTATTTATAAAAAGAATTGTAAATAAAAGGTTTTTAATAATAGTTATTTTATAAAAAAATATTACTACTAAAACTGATTGAATGAAAATATTTACATGATGTTAACTGTTTCCATTCCTTATCAAAACTGAACTGTTTAGACCTGTTTCTAATATATGTACTAAATTTCATCCGATCTTTATTGACACAAAAGGTTTTGTGTCCATTGTTAAAAACTTTTTATTACTATGCTTGTAACAAAGATACTTCTAAGTTTTAAAAAGTGTTTTTGCATCATTTAGGCAATCAATTAGAACTGCTTTGATTTTATAGGTGTTATTATTGTTTTAGTAATATTTTAGAAGGCTTTAGTAATATTTTAGATGTGATAAAAATATTTTTATTTTCTTATTATTAAGTTTATTAATTGTTGAAATTTCATAGTTGTTAATAATTTCATAACAAATTATGTTTTTGATTAATAATGACTTTTAGAAGTAGTTGTTGAAAGGAGTTACTGTTTAGTGTCTTGAATTTTTAGTTATTAGTAATTTAAAATATTAGTTCTCTTTAAGCATTCTCATTCATAAGTATACACATTTGGATTTTGTTTTTTTTTCTCTAAAATATTTCATTTCTATACAATATCTTTTCCCCTCTGAAGAAAGATAAATCTACTGAATAATTTAAGAGGCTATAAAAGACAGAATTGCAAGGCATAAACCATGTAAATAAAATTCAATTAACATCATAATAGGCTTATAAAATTCTTCGACTTGATACTGAATGAATCCATTAAAAAAAAAAAAAAAAAAAGGTCTTAAATGTATATGAAGATTGTGTTGAGACTGGCCTTGTAGATTTGGAATTTGAGGGGTTATAGTGGAAGTAGAAATACAGGCGATTGTTAGCGATATCAGGATCATACTTTCAGGTTCACTAAACTTTGTTAGTATTACTTATTAATTTGTTATTATATAAGCAACATTACAAATAATTAATATTTGTTGCAGATGTACTAAGTAACATAATGAAATATATATTTTTTATGAAATACAGCCAACCCCATTAGAATATAAAGTAATGACAAAAAAAAGTTAAATGATTAATTTTTCTTCTTTTCTGACTGTAAGTTTCCTGAATGAACTAGTCTTCATAGTAATTTAGTTTTTAAAACAGAATTTTTTAATTATTTTTTTTAAATTATAGCCATTTATTACTATAACATTCCAGGGGGGTAAATAATTGTATAACTTGAATCCACTCTAATACTCCAATGATTAGAGTAAGACAATTATTTACTTACATGATTCTTTTTTTATTTGATGAAATTAAATGTTGGAAATATCAAGGCAGATATTTATTTTGTGGAGTCCCTTTTATTTTAACTTAGATTATTGGGCAGACGACTCACTTCATTCTTTCTAATGATAAATATAATACTGAATTGATAATTATTAATGTTGTTTATCGAACCAAAAGTTAATAATATAACAAAGTATTACAAAGACTGATGGCTATATAAGCAATGCATTCTATTTTTTTTTTATTCATCTTTTGTTTCTTAAAACATTTTAGTTGAAAATTTTGCAATATTGGATTGGCATACAATCATTGAATATCTGTGGATTATCTTTCTTTTTTAGAAACTGTAGTTTCATATTGTCACTTTCAAAAACAATTTTGTTGACAGTATAATTTCTAACATATTTCTTTCACTTATATTAAATCTCAATGTTGTTATTAACTCATTTAACTTGACATTTGCTAATCATTAATTACTTTATAGGCTAGAGTTGTGGTATTGAAATTATTTGTTCCATGCAACCTTTTAAATCTTGAAGTATTCTGTAGAACACTTCCTAGTTAGTTGTGTTTCTGGAATATTCCTTATATTAAATAAGCTTTATTTGCTTTGCTAATAAAACTTTTTCACACTTAGGTCAGTTGTGATGAATATACACTTTTTTATTTATTATTATCATTCTGAATGATTGAGGAAAAATGAACCCACATTGTACAAAATAAAACTATACAGTACAATTTGTTTATTAATTTTATTTGCAATCAATTCTGTTTTATATATGTATATTTTTGATATTTTGGTGCTGTTTCAGGCTTTTTAATGTTGGTCATTTTAAATCTTGTTTTCCTAATGTCTTCACCCAATGATCTTATAAATATTCTTTTGTATTATAAATACGACTCTATGGAAAAAACAAATACATTTTTTCTTGGGGATTTTTATATGCAATATATTTTTAACATTACACTTAAAATTCCTCTATTTTTTTTTTTTTCCGATCCTTCTTAAACAGAAATAAAAAGTGAATTAATAACTGCATTACTGTGAAAAAGAAAAGTAATTCGTGTTGGGTCTTACCTTTTACTACCTTTGGTATTTTAAGGTTACCTGTTATGTTTATTTGTATACATGAGATATCCATTCTGAAAAGTTGCTATTTTAAATCCGGAGGTAAGGGGCGTCTTGAAGTATTAAATATGTACATTACCTTTAAAAAATGTATGAACATATAAGTTAGTTTTGTTTTCCATATTTAGGCAATATTTATTTTTTGTATTATTTTTCAAACTAATTTGGAAACAATTAAATAACTCTTTTTTTTACTTTTAATCTCCATATGTCTGTGGATGGTTAATTTTATTTTCATTTTATCCATGGATCATCACTCTCACACATTATATTGTTGCTATTTTAGTGCTCTCTATTGGATATTTTATTCAACTATTTTCGTTTGTGAGATGAAGAACAGTTTATTATTTGTTTAGTTTATTTAGCAGTTCAAGTTGCATTTAAATTTTCCATAATTTATTGCATTGTATTGATTTTCAAATGGCTTCTAAAAGGTTTCTTCTATAGCTATTCTTTTTTTTAAATAAAATATTTCAACATCTTGAAAATCTAAATTGTATCTTTTATCAGTGTATTCAGCGTTACCTCTATTCTTACATTCATTAAAATGTCGATAAGGTCTGTGTTTTATATATTGACCACTCTCCTCATAATATACTGAAATATTGCATTATTTTTATTTTCATTAATGACTAGTACTTGCTCCAACCTGTTCAATTTTCTTTTTATATTTTTTGTTCTATAAAAGTTTCAATCCAAAATATTTTCTTTTGAGTTTATTTGAAAGTTTTTTTTTCTCCACTGTTTATTTACTTTTTGACCATTTTAATTCTACTTTATTCACTACAGCAATTATTGTAAGTGTATGAATTTATTTATTTATCAACTGTTTGGCATGATAATTCAGTTTTTGATTTTTTCACACTTCCTTGCCTATTTGTTCTACAAAGTTTTAATGGAAAGAAAAATTCATGTAAACCTAAGGTTGCATGGAGCATAGTTAGAATTTTGTTTCTCTTGAGCAATGCCTTTTTCAGATTATAGTAAAAGATCCTGGGATATTAAAACAAAAAACAAGCCATTTATCTAATGATACACTCAAACATTTGATTAACATTTTTGTAAGTTAAATATTTTATGAAAAAATTATATTTTTTACTTTACCAAATTATGATCGTGATATGTTAATGTCAAACATTATTTGGAATGTTTTAGTTCATGACTCTCTAGTTTTATCTATTAGTGGAAATTATTTGTTATATATTGTTGTTTTACATTATTTAAAGTTTTAACTAATTGGGTAAACGTATTCTCATTTCTGAAAATGTTAGTGTATATAATAAATTACCTATCGCTAATTAAATTTGTCAGGACAATTAGTAGAATTATAGAACCTATCCATGCAATATTTTGATAAGTAACTAAATCAAAACATTAGTCGTAGGTAAAATTGAAATGTGCTAAGTTTATTTTTATTTTTTAACACTTATTCTTACCCAGATTTATCACAACTGAATGAAATAATCATTATGATACTTTGTAATAATGCATAGTTAAATTAGTTTTATCTCCTTTATCTACTTTTTTTTTAACCATTTAGATTTATTTAATGTTCACCTCTTTTTTTTTTTTTTTTATTGCCACTAATTTAATTTTAAGTAAAAAATATTCTTTTAGGCTAAAAAATATTTATGAATTTAATGCACAAAATATTTGTTAATAAGATAAGGTCTCTTTTACCACATAATAGTTATATGTTGAGGCAGCTAGTTGAGGCACTTTTTCTATCACAAATGAATTAAAATACATGTAACTATTAGAATGTATTTTTATGATTTTAATGATACAATTTTTGTAGTAAACATAGTAAAAGGTATCCTTTTCTATTAGATATTAACAGCCAACTATTATCAATGACAGCTTAATTTTTAGTTCTATAAACATCTGTGATCTTGATTTCAATCCCTTTTTATATAAAACCAATGTTCATGGAAATAAAACATCTTAATACATATGTGTGTCTTCAAAAAACTTTTTAGTACAAAATATTTTTTTTTACTCTTGTATTACTATAATCATTTTTCTTCCTTAATTATTTTTGTATTTTAATTACATTGTAATGTATTCAAGAATAATCTTAGAATTTTTTTTTTTTTTATGTATTTGTTGAAGTTAAGTTTTCGCCTATGATATTTCTTTAAGTTACCACTCAATCAATAAATATTTTTGAAGAAATCAGTTGTGACCTGTATATTTTTAAAATCTGTCTTCTCCTTTCTAAGTTGGTCTGTTATGCACATGCTTCCTATATTATCCTTTAACTCTAGTCAGCCCATTTAGTGGGCTAGGATTGAAAACCAATCCAGATAAATTGTACTACATTATTCAACTTTTCTATTATCCTTAGTTTGTTCGAATGTCCTTGTACTATGATATGATGAGGCAGCCAAGAGTCAAAAGATACAATACTCTGCCCAAAGGAAGAATAGTTTATTTATAAAAGGAATATTCTTGGAATGCTATTAACCAGTAGCTAGGGGTAACTATGAAACAGTTACAAAAATAAGCTTGATAATGTTTTAATTTGAATATCCACTCCTCCTTTGATCCTTCATTTTTTTGTTTTATTTTTTTAGTAATAATTTTAAACTTAAACAAAACTCCCCAAGTAAATATACCAATATTTTTTTAATCAAACTTTCTAGAATTTTTCTTTATTGAATCATTAATTACTTGGTAGTTGTTTAGTTAATATTATGTAGGTATATAAATACACCCCACAAAGCATACCAGGTCTGGTTTTCCATACATTGGAAAGAGCTCATAGTACTTCCTTAATCGCTACGTGTCATTTTCTCTTATTGGCCCAAATATCTTCGAGAATATTTTCCTTTCCCAGACTTTGAGTCTCCTTTTGTTCTCATTTATGAATATCCAGGATTCACTGCCATAAGTAACTGCGGGTCTCAGGATGGTTTCATACATCATGGATTTTTCTTTTTTTGAAAGTTATAAACTTTAAAGTTTTTTGTGGGGCAAAAAGGCACATGTTACCTACACATAGCCTCGCATTCACTTCTTTCATTCTGTTATAGAAGATCCTAGGTACTTAAAAGTGCCTGTACTTACAAATCATGGTATTCCAGATGTTGGTTCCAAGATGATTTTAAATGTTTTGGTTTTCCTTCATTTACATTAACTTCTGCCGCTTCCCTTTCAAACTCTTCAAAAGCTACTCCAAGCACTGCTGTGCTTCTGGCTATTATGAGTACATTGTCATATGCCAAGTGCTATGTGAGGCGATTATAAATAGTTCCATTGGTTGGTTCGTATTACACTAATAGCTTTTTTCCAACGCTGAATTGAAAAGGACAGGTGATAATGGGTCTCCCTAACTCAGACTGCTATTTACTGCAAATTCTTCTGAGAGCATTCCCTATATTTTTATCTTCATGTATAGCCATTTTTGCGAGCCTAGTGAGCTTCCTGGGATTTCCCAATTCTACCATTATCTTCAATAGCTCCTCTAAATCAACACTGTCATATGCCTGCTTAAAATCAATAAACAGACTATGGAGGTCAATGTTTAACTCGTGTCCTCTTTCAAGAATCTGCCTTAGTGAAAGTATCTGATTGATGGTAGGTCTTTTAGACCTAAAACCACACAGATAGTCGTCCAGTATCAGTTCAGAGCACTTCATCAGGCATTTGTTTAACAATACAGAAAAAACCTTGAAAATTGAATTCCAGTACTTAATAATAGGAATTTAAAATTATATAATACGATTGTTATCCTTATAGCTCTTCAATTATGGACAAAATATAAGGTTTTTAATCAAAGAACTTTAATTAGATCCAAACAAGGTTAGATAAGCTTTTCATGAATTAATATTATAAATTAAACAATAAAGTTGATTATTGCAGGATTTGGGTGTTAAATACACATTTGAGTTTTTTTTACTGCACAAATATCCGATCTCTATTCATTTCTATTATTATATCCTTATGAATAATTAATAACTTTTTTTCTGTTGAGTTTTTATGACTGAAATATATTTAAATACTATTTTTAATTAAGCTCTTCATTTGTATGATTATTACACAATGAATAATTAATCGTAAAAAAAAAAAACACTATGAATAGGATTATCTCTAAGTGCACCCATTTCAACCCTAGACTGTTAATTCCATGCCTTTATCTACTAGGCTGACACTATTAGTATTTTTTTTTTCTAAATTACCTATTTTAAATACAAAAAGGAATATAGGTGTAATAATGGTTATACAAATATTAGTATTTTAAAAATATATTTTATAAAATAGCGATCACATAAATTCATTCATTTATAATAATAACCTATTAAAATATTTATAATAGATAATAAGTCTTTAACTAATCACAAAATTTATAGAAACAACTATGTACAACTTAAATTTATATTTTATGATCATTTGGATTTGTAAGTTTTTTAACAAATCAATTATAAACAAATATATCCTAATATATCTTACTTAAGATAATGTATGGATACTGTTTACTGCATTAATGAACCTTGTGCCAAATATATAACTATCAATAATAACATCAGTGAAGTTGACAAGCTCTTACGGCCATGAGTTGAAGGAGTATAAAGATAGGAGAGAGAACTTCAGAATATTCTAAGGATGTTTCACCACTTAATTTTTTACAAAGAAGTAGTTCAAAAGAAAATATAGCTGTTAAAAAGCAGAATGACCACAGGGCTCGGAAAAAAGCTACCTGAAACAACATAACAAATTAATATTTTTAGCAAACGTTTTCAACTTACAAAATGATTTAAGACTTAATATGAGTTGTGTAAAATTAGGTCTTCAGTTAGCATTATACAGATATCAAGTCCAGCTACACACAAAAAATGGCCAGATACATGTGTGTTGCTGACCAGTACCGGTACGTTGGCTTCCCCAGTACCCTTACAGAATTAAAATTGATTCGTTGAGTACCTGGGCAATCCCAGACTACCTGAATGTTACAAGTAAAACTTGGTACCAGAGCCAAGGACTGCTCAAAAACAGGAACAAAATTAAGGTAACATAAACTAGAAATTAAGAGTTAATGAACAATTTTTTTTTTTACTATAATTTAAAAAAATAAAAACTGGCCCAACTGAACTTTGAAATTTGTCCCAGAAACATAAAATCAAAGTAATATAAATTGGAAATTAGCCATTAAAGACATAATTTATGATTTTAATGTATATACATTTTTTGATCATACCTAATATAAATAACATACCCAAAAAAATGACAGCAATATAATGAAACATTGTTTTTAATTTTCAAACTAATATAAAAACATGTACACATACACATACTAATATAGTATATCCTAGTCCTACCTTAAGCTGTACTTTATAAGTAAAAAAAAATAAAAAATACATTTTTAAACTAAAAATCAAGGCATCTTATATTGACCATCTTTTATGGGATACGTTGGTTTCTACTAGAATTCTTTTAAGATATCTCTGATATTCTGATGAAGCATTAAGGTTAATTTATTTAAAAGGTATGCAAGTTTTTCCAAATTACAATGTATCACAACATTAACGACTTTATGTAAGTACACATGGTAAAAAAAAATTCTAGATGATCTAAGTAATTAAACAAATTCAGCATAAGAGTTAGTAACTGATTAATAATAATGAAATGAAAAATAGTTTATTATTCTAGTAGTATATTATTAATTTTACAACATATATTGGCCATAAACTGTTAAGTGTGGCCACACTTAATTATAACTTATATTAAAATTGCATATAAATAATTTTAGATACAGAGATAAAAAAAAAAATTACAAACTAACTGAATAAATACATAAAAAACAAAACAAAAAGTTAGTTACATCTATACTATTATAATATCGGATTAGATTGGTGAAATAAAAGGTAATTAAATATAAGGGTTTTAAACAAGGGAAGGGTTGGTACATGACGTAAGTTAGAGGGAATGGAGTTCTAGTGACATGCAATTCGGATAAAAAATGATTTATCAAACAACAGTTCGGTGAGGTGGAGAGTAGATGTCACATAAATGGGACCTGGTAGTACAGGATTGGATTGAGAATTTGAATTGCAAGTTTTCTAGGATAAAGGAGGGGAGCTGAGTACTAATTACTTGGAATAGAAAGAAAGCTAGGAAATACTGGCATTGGAAGGATGGATAGAGCCACTCGGCATAATAATAGGTTATGTGTGTATCACTGCTGATCCCGAAAATAAATCGTACTGCGCAATAATGTTATAAAAATGCTAATATTTAAATTCTCTATTAAAGAAGAAAGCCTCGCACGGGTTATAAAATATAAGCGTGTGGTTATCAAATATTTACGCTAATCTTAACTAGTCGAATCACAGAATATGCTGAAGAAATTATCAGAGACTACCAATATGGTTTTAGACGAAATCGTTTAACTATTGATTAGATTTTTTCCTTACAGTAAATCTTGTTGAAAAAATTGGAATACAACAGGGTAGTTCATCAGTTTTATATAGATTTCCAAAAGGCTTACGATTCTATTGACCGCCAGAAACTGTATAATATTCTGTTCAAACAGGGAATACCAAAGAAGTTAGTAAATCTTGTAGAGATGTGCATGACCGAAACGTTTATAAGGTACGAATCGGTAATCATTATTCTGAGAAATTCCAGGTTCGGTCGGGCTTAAAACAAGGTGATTCTTTATCACCTATCTTATTTAATCTAGCACTGGAATACTTTATCAAAAGGGTTTAACTTTGGGTGGTAAAATACTGGTGTTTGTGTATGGTGATGATTCGGTATTATTGGATGTGGATGAAGAAATTATAGAACTAAATACAACCACGTTAATAAACTCCAGTAAGGAAATAGGTCTTAAAATAAATATGGATAAAACAAAATACATGGTTAGCAGCAGAAACGCGACCAATTTCGGTGATATAAATATAGGAGAAAATACGTTTTAACAGGTAGATAAGTTTAAGTATTTAGGTTCAATAAAGACTAGAAAAAACGAAATTGATGAGGAAATGAAAGCTAGGTTGAAGGCCTAAAATGCTTGTTATTTTTCAATTTCGAAACTGCTTAGCTCGTGCCTTCTATTGAAAAACTTAAAAATTAGAATTTACAAAACTATTATCCTTCCCACTGTTCTTTATGGATGTGAGATGTGGCCTTTTACACTAAGGGATGAACAGCGTTAGGATTTTCGAAAATAAAGTATTGCGAAAAATATTCAGACCAAAAAAGGATGAATTAACGGGAGAATTTAGAAGATTACACAATGCTGAATTAAGGGACTTACACCCGGTAAATATAATTCTAGTTATAGCATTGCGGCGTACAAGGTTGTAGGGCTTGGTGACAAGTGGATTCCTAGAATGTTAATAAGCACTGAACCAATGGGCAAACGTCCGAGGGGGTGACCGAAACGTAGATGGGAAGATTGCGTAAAAACTGATTTGGCGGAATTAGGTTTGGAGGGGCAACGTTGGAAGGATGTGTGCAGAGAGCGTTTGGTGGTATCACCATCGAACCTTCGGGTTCAATAAGCATTCATTATTATTATTAAAGAAGAAAACAAATAAAAGAATTGATCATGAAGTAAAATAATAAAAATACCTTATATAATGCTTCTAGGTACATCCTGATCAATACAATAACACAGAAATAGGCATTCAATGCATCAGCAACAAAAAGAGGGGCAAACACTATCCACCAACCACTTTCTGACTGATCAGTTATTCCTTCACATCTGTAAAAAATTTAAGAGCACATTCCAATGATTTCATATCCTCAATATGATGACAGTAATGATAAACTTATAACAATAATTTACCTAAGTTATAATTGAAATTAATTCTGGATAATAAGTGAATTAAAAATTTACAAAAACATTATTTATACTAAGTACTAATTATTATCATCAAGAACTTGATAGTTGGAGACAATTAACTTAGATGCAAGTGGACACCCACCATTCATACTCAGTATTAGAGGAGTGCTTAACAGCCTTTTGATCCAATCTTCATCATTTACCACAGGTTTTATGAAATGAAAAATAATCACTATTCTGAGAACAAGTCCTTTAAGAACAAAAACAGTTGCATACAAAACATAAATAATTGTTAATGTCTCGCATATAACCTTCATACTTAAAGTAATTCTATTTCTAATCATCAGATTGTTTATATATAAAATGTATGATTTTCTGTAAATCAACGGAGTATTGTATATCCTGGAAGATTTTTAATAACGTGGATTGAGTTGTGGGTCATTTTAAAGATTTAGAACTCAAATGAAAAATTAATTTTTTGAAACAGCTGCCATTTTTTATTCTCCTGAACTATAGGTTGCCAGACTCATCAATTTTGACTAGTAACTAGACATAGTTTTTATTAAAGTATTCAAAATAGGGGTTAAATAACTAATTTTTTTTTACCTGGCCCTTGTACTATGTAGTTAAGAAAAAAAAACAGAGTAGTATAATCACAAACAGATTTCTTTGGAGTTAAAGATATTTGTGTACTATGGCAGGACCTTGCCGTAACAAGATCGCTATGGCAACACCTCAAATCTCTCGGCTGCATACGGCCTTCACAGACAGGTTTGAAATAACTTTTATTCCAGTTATGTTTAGCCTAATAGTATACCTTTGTGGGTTTCAAAACTATATGACTTAATCTCAAGATTTTTTGCCAGGATGTGGAATGAAAATCGATTTAACAGAAATTGTTGTGTTTAGATTGTAAATATCTCAAAAACAATAACAGCAATGAAAAAAAAATATTAACAGTCTTAAATAAAATGTAATTTTTAATTGAGCATGGATCTATGTACAGCACAATGTTTTGAAGATATAAATGAAAAGGGACCTTTGGGCTTTTCCCCTTCCATATTACAGAAGACAGGGAACTTTAGTATCTTCATCTTCTTAAGTACCCTTAACAAATTTCTGAGGTTTAATTCTTGTCTCTCTTCAATCTCCTCCTGCAACCCCTTTGTTTAATGGACTACAAAAAGATATACCCCCTATTTGCCCTTAAATAATATGGTGCTTAACTAATATGTCATATTGGCATCAATATCATTTCTTATACATTTGATTTAACATTTACTCAAATATAAAAAACATAAAGCAATATAAACTAAATTGCTATTACTAAACTCTTCTTATCACTTAATACATAATTTTTCATGCTGACCTTAGTGTGAGAAGAACCATGAATATTGATATGGAAAAGAGATTAATCCACAGTTCAAAAACAGTCAAACCAAGCCATTGTACAAGTTCTTCCAAAGAGAAAAACATCATTCATTAATCTTATAGACTCTTATTTTCACAGCAGAATTACATCGATTTTGAATTCTGGTTTCATGGGCATTAGAGGCAGATTCCAATTCATCTGAAAAAAAAATATATACATGAACATGTACAGCATATATACTTAAGGGGGAGGGGGAGATTAGCATCCAGAATTTGACTCCTATGCTCATAGGCAAGCTCTCAGTAGTTTCTTTTATTTATTCCAAATAAGCCTTCAATATAATTTTTTTTTTTTAATTTTGTAGAATCATTAGAATAAATATATCAATAAAACAATGAAAAGAGGGAAAACAGAAAAATAAGCCTTTCTTATGTTAAAATCACTTTCTGCAAGCTAATTAACATCAGAGCCAAATGAGGGGTCAGTAGTCATGCACAACTCCGTTAAATCCAGATATGGCCAGGTTTCTCTTCATTTTTCTTTTAAGGTGCCA
Source organism: Halyomorpha halys (assembly GCF_000696795.3). Taxonomy (NCBI): domain Eukaryota; kingdom Metazoa; phylum Arthropoda; class Insecta; order Hemiptera; family Pentatomidae; genus Halyomorpha; species Halyomorpha halys. The sequence continues at coordinate 36,675 of NW_027115783.1, read as the reverse complement.
TTGATTGCCAGACTAAATTCTATCCTACTTCAAACATGAACAACGAGGAGTTTTTTAACTTAGCTATCACTGTAGTTAACATTAATTCAAAGCAAAACAAATTTTTAAAAATGGTAGATTCCAGGTTAACCTTGGAAATAGTAGTCACACAAGACTGAAAGGACAGGAAACTGCACGTCATTTTGACTATTACAGCACTTACTAGACAAACGGTCTAAACTTCCAACTCATTACAAAAGATTGATCTATATGACTGAAATCAGGCCAATCTGGACATATGGAATTGAGCTTTGTGGCTCCACTAAACCTTCAAATTCCTCTAGTATCCTATTCTTACAATACAAAATCCTTCTTAACTCATCAATGCTACTTACATTGTCACAAATAACATAAAGACCTTAATGTTCTCTATGTAACCGATCTAGCCCGAACCAGGGATCATTCCTTCCATTATAAACTCCCTAACCACCCAAACCCACTAGTTTCTAACTTGCATCCTCTTCCATTCCTGACAATCCTCTGAAGCGCTGAAAAAGAAGATGCCCACAAGACCTGCTAGCTAGCATAAAAACATCGTTAGAGTGCTACCAATGAGTAGTTCTCAACAAGCCTGTTTCACTTCATTATAACTAAGATCAAATTTACTGAATGTATCATAATGTACAGTTGTAAATTTCAATAAATATATTAGACAAAAATGGTTGAAAGGATGGTTAAATACAATCAAGCAATTAGCTCATTTGAATTTAGTCTAGGAAATAAATATTTTTCATTCATGATTTTGTCATGATAAACAGTTTCTCAAGACCTTTATTTTATTTCTAGGACAAAATCTGGAACATCTGACATTGTATCATATTCCCCATATATTTATCAATAGAAAAGGATTTGCTAGTACAAAAGAATATATTCTCTATATTACATAGAAGTACTGAGAAATCTAGTAATTGGTTCATAGAAATTTTAGAATGTATATACATTCTTCACCTGTATGACATACATGGCATAGAAACTGAGATCGAGGGATGGGAGGAGGAAAGGACAAGGCACTTAAGGTATGCTGTCTAAGTTGAATATAGCAATTTAACTAACAAACCGCTGTGGCTAATTATTAATCTTGAACAATGGAGTCAGGCCTAATTGGGCCCTCTCAGCAGTTCACCAAAACCTTGTGGTAAGTACAATCAACAGAAAAGTTTATCGTTTGGCAAAGGATTGTGATGAATGATAATGCCGAATCGTTTACAAGCAATAGTTACAGAAAAATTAAATAACAAAACACATTGATATGAAAAAAGACCATGACAATTAAGCTTACACAAATATGGATACAGAATGAAATAAAGTAACTCAAGAAAAGCAAAATGAAATGCTGACTTTATTCTTCATACTTGTCATATCATCTGTGAAATTGCTGTCCAATTCCTGCACACCAGAAGTGGATATAAATAAAAAGAGAGAAAAATATAGTGTAGTGAATTAATGTGAAGAAATATAAACATATTACAGGCAGCATAAAAATTGATGTAATGACCTACATACCAACAAAATGGATCGTATTAGTATGAACATCCAAACTATAAGAACCAGAATATTTGTCTTCCAATTGTAATGCAAGATTTATTGCTATTGGTACAGCAGCACCTAAACCACATAATACGATTTCTGATTCTCCTTTATCCAGAGCTTTAATACAGCGTGCAAGTTGCCCCTAGGAATCAAACAAATAACCAATATTTACAAGACACTCCAGTGAGAATTGAATTACAGTTATTAGAAAAATAAATACCTTAAAATCTGAATTATTAGTTATGTAAATATCATTGGGCCCCCTATTGTCCTTAGGAGGATTTCTTCTCTTTACAATCTGATCAGAATCAGATTTATAACGTTGCCTTTTGTAATAAGGTTTTATATGACTAGGTTTTGGAAGACTTTTAGAACTATCTTCGTCCATGAGAAAAATGATTAAAAAATACTATAAACATGTAAGTGGAAATAAACACAACTAATGATAATTGCTCATATACTTATTTGACCGACACACTACACTCTTAACACAGATCAAAATTGAACACATCTTTGTTCATGCTCATAAAATCGAAAATTTGACTTGATTTAAGTACTACTGCCACCAGGCAGTGGAAATTATCGATATTAAAATCGATCAAAATTTATGGTTAAAAAAATATCACAAAACCATCATGTTTTGGTCTATAAAAAATATTAAACTGTAAATATATTTTTTTAAAGAACTTAAATATGTCTCATGTTAAATAAAGTGTATTAAATAAATCCGATAAAGTGTTAGCAGAAGCGCATGCGCATTGTGAACTGACGCTACCGCTAACTGAAGACTTGTAAAACAACAAGGACCGGGTTGTGTAGCTCTCCGTGATATTTCACCTTTTCAGTGTATAACTTTGTTCAAGCCTCTATCAACATGTCGGAAAACAGCGGAGAAGTGAAGACGGAGAATTCGGTTGATAATGTAAATAAGGTAAGCATTTTTATTGTCTGTATTTTGGTAATATCAATAACTTCGTTTTTAGATTGCCCCCACTCCATACAATGTCCATGTTTCTGCCGTTTGTTTGCCACTAAAATTAATACTTTGTGTTTTAAATAAAGTCTACATTATTTTTTTTAAATTATTACTACACGTTGGCTAAATTTCATAATCTACTTTTCGATTCTGTCTTTCACTGCTTATTTATGTAAATATCCCAAGCTGTAGACGCCATGTTGACCCTAGGGTTAAGCTTTTCCCTCCAATACTTCGAAATCAATTTTAAACATTCTTTTTGAATTATTCTATTTGATTTACGCCTAGGTTTATCTAGGTACTAGGGTATTTTTCGCAATTATTATTTATTTGTTTTAATTAAATTCTTATGAATTGTTGATTCTTCAGTTTTGAAAACAAGCGTGATGCCGTTAGAGTAGCATAGGACGCTTTATTTTGTAACTGACAATTGTTCTTATTCACCAATTTTTATACTTACCAATTTTCTGTTGTTTTATTTATGTTCTATGTGAAATTTATTATTTATTTATTACTTGACTTTCTTTCATAAATTTAGTAAACATTTTTTTTATATTATTTATTAGGAAAGTAATGAAGAAACCCCAGCAAAGAGAGGTAGGAAAGCAGGTAAAAGGGGCTCAAGTCTTGCTAGAACTATTCAGGAAGGTGAAGCTACATTAAAGGTAATATCATGCATTAGAATACTTTCTGTTCTAATTTAAAACTTTTCCTTAAAAATAAAATATATATATTTATAATCAATGTTCAGTTTAGTTATAAATTTGCTATTCTTCTAGGGATTTAACAAGGATGAAAATGCCACCGAAGGCCGACGGACCACGCGATCATCTATGCGTGGATCCCTACCTACTCCTCCACCTGTTAAGAGAGAGAAGAAAACACCAGCTAAAGGTATAACTGTTAAGACTAGTCAATGTTCTGGTAGTATTAACTGCCAAGTTAAATTAATCCAGTCCGAACAATTTGAGATAGCTCATCTAGCATTAACTGTTTATGTTTGTTTAGTCTTTATTATGCTGGTGATAAGATGCAAGATGTACTAGAACAGTTATTGTAGTCTATAATATGTGGTTTCGTTACTAACTTCTTTTTGTGAAAATAGTGTTAAATCATTGATAATTAGATTGTGTTTTGAGAAAATTAAGTTAGCTCATAATCCTTATGATGAAGTTTAGGCCGAGGATTTGAATGATCCCTAGTATTAGGTTGAGCATTTTGATCAGAACTCTGAAGCGATATAATGTAATTACTGAAGGATTATGTTTTTTTATATTATCATCCTTATTATGTATTTATATATTATATAACAATATTAATTGTTTGTTTATCACTAGGACGTGGAAGAGGCCGAGGGAAGAAAGATGAAGATGAAGAAGTTAAGGATGAGGAAGAGGAGAAGCCCGAAAGCAGAGGAGCTAATGGTGAAGGAGAACCCCCAAAGGAACAAGAGAAATCAGAAACTCAACTGCCGAAGGTCTAATTTATCTCTTATTTATGATCAAGTATTCTGTGTTCATTCTCGTGATTTCGATCTTATTTACATTAAATTAGTAAATATCTCATTTGTTTTTAAAAGTTCCTTATAGCTAATGATGTAGTAGAAGTCTTTGGAATAAATATTATATTTTCTCTTACACTTTTTTTATTTTATTATGTAAATTTGACATCTAATTTATTTAACTTTCAGGAAGAAGATGAAGTAGAAGATGCCAAGACCAGTAATGAAGAAGGAGCTGGTGACGACGGTTCTGCAACATCTGCTGCAGCTGAGCCTGTAAATTCTGAGAGCAAGCCTGAAGAAAATTCGACAGATCAGGCCACAACTGAGCAGGAATCTCCTGCTGATGCACAGTAAACTTTGATCACCCTGTGAGTAGAAGATGGCCACCAATTGAATCTTTTGTACATACTTGAATTTTGTTCTTCCATTCTTGACAATTTTTATTTTATTATATATGTCAGAGTGTATTTAATTCTTTTTTTTTATACATATATGTATGTTTTATTGTTGATTTTTATAACTCGTATGGTGGTTTTAGATTAACTTGGTGTGTGAACCGAAAAGAAAGCCATAGTAACGCATGCAAATATATAAAAACAGAACACAATTTTATGATGGACGGACAACTTGTGAGCAAGCTCTTGGGTTGGCTGATTGATACCAATCTGCATATTTTATCTTTTTTTTGTGTTAATTTAATTATAAATATATATTATTTATAATATATTCATTGTAGTTTTTACAAGGACAATTTTTTTTTTAGTAGCATTTGTGCAATTCACAGCAACAGTAGTGAATGTATATATACACGTATGGTGTATGTATGTATTTAAAGTTGATCTTTATACTGTTGTTATATAACAACTTAATATATTTTTTTTTTTTATTATATAAATATATATATATATTTGTAGAAAGATTAGTTAATATATGTGGTTATGATAAGGTAATCAATTTTTTTGGTACAAACTTTATTAGTTAAACGAAATTGCCTGAGGCATTAATTTTTGTACAAAAGAATGATATATTTATAAACTCACGACAGAATTTGACGCACTTGACTTAAAGACGTTTGATGGGGATAAAAACAAAAAAGAAAGAAAAAAAAACTCTTGTAAATAAACTGTTTCTTTATATGCTTATTTTTATTTTTCTCCATAAAGTTTATAAATATATATATATTTATATTATTATTTTAATGTTTGATAAAACCACCCTTGTGTTTGGAAAATAACAAAAAAAAAAAAATTGTCCGTATTTATTTAATATTTGTAAATATATATCTTCTGTTTCCATTTAAAAGGCAACTAATGCACCTACAATAATTGTTTTTATCATAAATGTTACATCTCCTAATTTAGGTTGTGAACCTCCCCCAATCATATTCCTGATTAGTATGTAAATTTAACCTAAATCTTTGCTTTACTATAAATAGTTATGGTCAGATTGGCGGTCAGATAACTTTTTATTTTAATGTAATTTTTTTTAATGAAATGATTATTTCTCCTTTAATTAATTTAAGTCATTAAGTAATTAAATTAGGTTTTATAAATAATGTTTTTCTTGATATGTTTCAAGAGAACTATGAATAGTGTGTAAATAGGTAGTCATCTTTATTGGAGAAATTGATAATAAAAATGATAAAAATTTTACAAGATGATCATTTTTAAACTTTATACAAAGGCTACATCGTTTTTGATGTCATCACTTTTTTTTCTTTTTTAGTTTTGTTTTAATGTAAGTAATTTATATCCTGAACTTAGGTTAATTCAAAAAAGCTTGTTTTTTACAGTCCTAATATATATTTATATATTTAAAATCAAGAAACAGAATTCAATAAATAGTATACATATATAAAATATATATATTAAGTTTCATAATGTTAACAAGACTTAGTCATTTGTGGTTTTCATTATATTGTAGCAAAACTGTTCAAATTTGGAAAAATGAATAAAATGTTCTTAGTAATCCTTGTTATTTATTTTCTGTAATTTATATTGGTTTGTTTCCTCTATTATAAATTGTTGCATGATTTAAGTTCAAACTTAGTTGAGTTCTCGAGGATTTTATTACCTATTTAAATGAACATAAATTAATTGCACTTACCTCTCATATATACCTTCATTGGTCAGTATTATTAAGTTACATAAATATTTTGTGAACTAAGCACACAATATTTTAGAAATGCATTAATAGTTTCTTTGGTATATGAGCTGTTTGAAAAGTGGTACTATTCCAAACTACTAGAGCTTAGACATATTTAAGGGAAATTCTATTGAGTTTTTGGGAAGGAGTAACAGCTTGCCTTTTCTGAATGGTTTAAACTGGAAAATAGCTACTGCCTATTCTTAACCAAAAAACTTCTTCCTTTGGGTATATTAATTTCAATACTTTTTTTCCATTTTTGCTATGAAAGAGTACTGGGACTGGGATATAAGAATTCTAAAGGCGTGGGAGCCCTATTTTTTGTTAGGAAAAAATGTTTTCACAATTATAACCACTTACACTATTTAAGTTATTGTATTATAAATCCTAATCCCAGAAAAAATAATTAAACCTCGGAACTTAAATTTTTCTTAAGGATGAGATTCACACATCCTTTAAGTGGCGAATTCCTAGAAACTACAGTTCAGTGTAGGTTAGTACAATGCTTACAATATATTTATTAATTGTTTCCTTTTAAATTAATTTTTTTTTACAAAATGAAGGACACCTCCCAATAATGAAATTATTGACTTATAATATTTAGTCAGTACTTATAGAATGTTATTGTAATATTTAAATTAGAAATAATATTTGAGTTTTTCAATCAAAAGTTAATACATTCACTTTTGAAAAATCGATAAATTAGACTTTGTTTCATAAATTAAACCTTTCCAAAAGGGGTTTATTGACTTTGACTGAAATTCCTCCATTTGGTTATTTTAAAAAAGTCCTAATTGAATGAGTGAGAAGTTCAGCAATTATGATTATTTTACAATTTTATGCTATAGTTATTAATTTGGTTCAGGTACAAAATATTTCACTTGTATTCTTTGGCTTCTCAGTGACTTGTAATATAAGAAGTTATTCCAGTTAATGATTCAATTTTCAAAACATTTAAATAATCTCAGGCCAATAGTGATGCTCTTTGTAAGTCCTTAAATAATTATTTTTATCTTTCAAGAATTTGCTATGAAAAGCTGGTATTTACTGAAGGTAAGTACATAATAAAACAGAAGACAAGGAACATATGTAAACAGGAAAGATGTTCACTTTAAAGACTAACATGAATAAAATGAACTGAAGAGTGAAATGGCACATTCTGCTTTGAGGTTCATTTCATTTTTTTAATTATTCAAGACCAAAAAGTTTTTCAGTTTTCATATTTTATTACGATGTTGAAATTTTTGTTTTTTATTTGTCCCAATTATAACCATTCTATTTCGTTATTTGAAAAAAAATTAAAGACTTTTAAGGATTATTGCATGTGCTGTGATTTTGTAATTTTAAATGGAAATAACTATCTAACCCTTAAAACCATATTGGACTACTTTTAGCCTATGGATTTTTTTTTTTTAGCTCGTGAGACGGATTGTTTAAATTAGAGATAGCTAAAACGTTATTCTGTATTGAATGTCTTTAACAAATAAGTGTGACTTATTATTGAAAAAAAAAACTCATTCCTTCTTTAAATAAAAACTCATCTTTCATTAAAGCTCGTATTAAAACTTTCTGAACTTTGGTCAGAAAGCTAAGTACATTTATCTTGAACAGCTTTGGAATTGACGAGGTTATGATACTATTAACTCAGTTAAATCTTAATAATATGGCAATACAATTATTTTTCCGAACTGATCTGCATACTTCTTAACTAATTGCTCATCGAAGGAAGCATACTGGATATCATAGCAAAATGTACCTATGGGAAGTTGATATAAAGTTTCATGAGATCAATAAAAGCATTTGAAATTGTTGCTTGAATCGAGTTTAACCACTTCGATTGTTGATAATAGGTTAACGATTTTCTTCTCTTTATTTGCTAGAATGTTAAACAATTCACCAATATTTAGAATTCGTTATTTTTCCTCTACACAACTTTTTCATTTTTATCCCAAAGATAAGTGGTGAATGCTTGAGTTGTGTACAATCGATCATCGAACTGACGCTTGCTTATCACCGAACCGAGTTTAGCTTAGTATTCAATGGCCGCGCTGAACTTACGTTACGTTCCCTATTGTGTCATTTTCGTTTGTAATTTCTATTTTCAAAGCATGATAAGCACAACAATTGTGTTCAAGAATTTTAAAGGTTCATTATATGACTTAAATTTTGAAAAATATGGAACACTTAGTATACACAGGCAAACTGTGACAGATCTTTCTTCATTTTAAATTTTCATCCAAAATGTAACATTGTTCTAATTTAATTTAGGTCATATTGAATAATGTTTGAAAACGTTACTGATTGGGATTTTTCGTATGAAAATGGTAAGGATTTTGCATGTAATTAACTTGTTAGGTAAAATGAAAAAAAAAAATTATAATAAATACTTATCGCAACGAGTCTAATTTTATTTTATAACTTATAGTTCCAATCTTATGCACCAATTTTGTTCCCAATCTCAGATTCCTCACCAAAAGTTTAATAAAATTGCATGTTTTCTGGCATGTTTATCTCATCTATGAACTTTATATAGATAGAACAAGAACGATTTTTTCCTATTTTAATTTGTCTATGTGTATGTTTCTTTATTTGTTAAGGTTTCAATTCATAAACGAACAATTAACAATTATACTTCATTCTTTATCAGTATAATTTAGTCCGCACTATTTACTGGTTTAAAAAATATGTGTATTGTGTCATAAAATGAATTATTAAGTTAAATTGGGTTTTAGCACGTACGTTCTTTCTTTTTTATCACTTAATCTGTTTGTAAATAGTTGATAGATATTATTTTTTAAGTCACAACTAATGGTTCAAATATTGTTGGATATGACTACAGTATAATATATGTTGTGATTTCACTTATTTATAAACATGCTTTTGGTTTTGTTATTAAATCTTTGCACTAATTACAAAGTTCTGAATTGAATTCATTATCTGGTATAATTTATTTTTGTTGCCTAATCCCAATTTATCGTTGGTTAAAACTATTATTTTGACCTGTTTTCCAAACTTGAAATGATTTCTACACCTCTTATGAGATTTGAGACCCTGTTAAATCTCCCTTGTCCTCACTTAAATGGTATGAAGATCGCTCTTCGTAAAGAATGTTAAACCAATTGGAGTCCACAAAGTTGTAAACTATTTTCAAAATGATGGGAATTCAAACCCGGTTTGGTTCGCGCTATTTACTCAATCTAAATATCTCATTATTATACTAAATATCTCAATATCATAGGCTTCATTTTCTCACGAATAATGTAAGATTGGAGTATGTAAACTTTAAGTTTATGGTCCATATTATTCAATTAATGTATGGCTATAAATTTTTTTTTTTTTTTTATGCTAATCTTTCTAGCTACATGAATAAATATTTTTTACAAAGTTATCGTAGGCGGTTATGAGTAACAATGGGACTAAGAATTACAGAGCTAATCAATACCTAAGGCCTGTTAATTGCTGTATCACTTGAGTACCATTTGTTATTATTTAATATTAGACGTCATTAAACTTATGATAATTGTAAAAAGCAGTTTAAATTTTTTTATTCCTATTCTTTCCCAGAAGAAACCCTAATTTTTTAAACTAGTTTTTAAAGATCAGAGTCCATTTTAACAATAACAATTGTAAGTATAAAAATTAAGATATTGATAAAAAGACGTGATTGACTAAACGAGCTACTCCAGTTAATTATTATATAGTGTTATTTAAAAAAACATATATCAAGCCTTTAGAAATAAAAAAATAAAAAATGGTACTACATCGTTTCCACTTTTAAAAAAATGAATCACTGAAATTAAACCATTAAATTAGACTACTTTTTTACCCATATCTGTTTACTCTTATTATATTTCATTGACAAAAGTCAAATGCAAGTGTTTTTTTTTAGTAGAATGAGAAAAAAATAATAAGCTCAAGAAATCTAAATCAATTATATTTTGATCATCCTGAGTAAGGTTCAATCTAACGTTTCTGACTTCCCATTTTGAACTATCCCACAACTTACAAGTTCAAACTTGATAAAATTAACAACGTAATTGTTAACCTCAAAGAGTTCAATAAAAATACACAAATATATATTCTGATATGTACTTAAAACATAACAAAGCCACATAAATAACCTGAAATATATCGCATTGACGATCCCTGGTCTCCAGATGGCAGGAGACTGAGGCACAAATCATATCAAAACCTACTTGTTTCTGGAAATTCTATTTAAAAAATATTCTAAATTTATCTTCAAAATGACAAGAGTAAATTTTTTTATAACTACTGTTTCGGATTTACTTTCTAGTTGCAAAGTTCGAGACGTTCACTTCTAATAAAAACTTCCAAACATAAACGAAAGGTAGAGATGCTAGGAAATGAAAGTAAGAGATTTCTTGCCACCTTTCACCTATTTTTGTTAAGTTTAGAAGGTTCAATACTTAATAAATGGCCTGATTACGACCATGTCACTGACTTTGTTTATGTGTGACATATCAAATAAACATACTTTTATAAGGTCGTTTAATGTATCAGACGCTTCATATCAGGGAAGAAATAGGATGTCAGCTAATAATTTTTTCATCCTACCACCCATAATTTTTGTTTAGATTCAGCAGTGTCACTAAAATCGCCCTTCTTACAAGAATCACTTATATCCTTTAAACAAGTGGAAGAAAGAGACTCTGTAGAGAAAATTTTATTTACAACTTTATTAAGTTATTAAAGTACTTAAGTGTTGCTCTTATTACTGAATCAAATTATTATCGCAGAAAATGAGGCAAGAAAAATGCAATATGTCTGCAATCAAAGGGATGTGTGATTTCATTAACGTTTGAGACGGGAATTATGTTTACTTATTTATTCAAAATCCTAACCTGACTGACAATACGGTTGCGGTTGTTTGGAGCAGTGAGAAGCTACAAATGCCCGCGTTACAACCCATTGCTGCAATCAAAACTGTTTTCATTTTTTATTATTAGTTGGGCACAAAGCTGTTTTTTTTTCCTTCTTCAGTTCAGTGGCTGACCTTTTTTTTGTCCTTCTATTGTCAGCAGCCGCTGTACCCTTCTTCCCTCCCACTGTTTTCTTGGAGTCCGTCATGCATCTTTCCTATACAAGGAATAGTGTGTTATCCATAAATTTATTTCCTTTGTTTGTTTACTAAGCGTTTGTAGGTATTCTGGATATACGGCTAGTTGTAAACATGTGGATCCTGCATTATAAGTTCTACCGCAGGTTCATCTGCTAGGGTCTTCACCGTGAGGATTGCCTCCCACAAGATAAAATAATTGATCTATACATTTGTTTATTTGAATGTTTACTAAGCGTTTCTGGGTATTTTTGATTTACGTCTAGTTGTAAATGTGTGGATCTGGCATTATGAACTCTATAGTAGGATCCTCTTTCATCTCCCAGGGTCTTCACCGGTCCTCACTACTCGGTTCTTCTGTAGATCTGCCTCCCTTCATCTTGTATCGGAAGCAGTCTTCTCGGAGGAGGTCGATACGTATTACCACGTTCGAAGGTGTTCAAAACCCATCTAATACAATTCTACTATTTTTTTTCTTACCTCCTAAAAATAAATAATAAAACATACACATATATGCAAAATGGATGACAAGTAAATATACCGGCTATTTTAGTCGTTTTGCATTGCCGGATGGCATTATAAGAATGGTTGCCGGGTCCGCTGAAGGCGGTTTATCAGTTATGGCATGGAAAATGCTCACTAGGAATACGGAGGGGCTTGAAATTCCACTAAACTATGTGTACTAGTTATATTACGTCTCAAATTATTCAGGTCAGGGGGTTGGACCGAAAATTCGTAGCCCGCCTAAAACATCCGTTCATGTACGGCCTATAAAGTCGCAGCGAGTACAATTTAGGTTTAATATAAGTTTACGAATTTCTGAATCTTAAATGTAATAATCAAAGTGGTATTTTATTGTGGGCCAACGTAATTACGTGAACTGTTAATTAAAAATAGTTATTATAAAGTAAGCAGCTTTACTAATTGTTGAATAAACTTTCTTCCTACCGTCATATTGTTTATACGAATGGGCATGATATCCCTTATAGTTTGAATAAATTTAAGAGAAGAAGGAAATATATATAATGCAGTGTACTTAGTCTAAGTACATTAATATAATTAAGAATTTCAACTTCCTAAATTTAATAATGAACAACCAAAAAAAAAAAATGTTTATTATAACTATAATAATATTTTATTCTAAATAATACTGATGTTACTTAGTTTCACAATGTCATATTTAATTTAATATACGCCATGTAGGAAAATGCAAGAACAACTAATTTCACTACCCATGGAAAAAGCCTTTTAAATGCATATATAAATTACAAGAAAATTGCTTTCGGAATTTCAGAGAAGAGTAAATCGATATTTTTTGTTTTGAAAAATAATTATTTTTGTCTCTCTTATTTTAAAATGTTATACTATAATAGGTAAGTATACAAAATTATATTGAGTTGAAGCCAAGAATGTAAATGGCTGAGAACTTGAAGATGCAAATAAACGTCATGCACAAGACTCGGAACGAATGTCTCTATCCTACCATTAAGTATTCATATCCTTCATTACACGGATTAAGATAAACCAACGTGAGAGGATCTTAAAATTTCGTTAGTTTAACATTTTTCTGAGCTCAGAGCAGTTTTAGTGGATTCCTTCTAATTTTTTTATCCCTGAAATATTTGTAATTTTTTTTAAAATTTCTGACTCTGTCTTTCTCTACGAAAAAAATGTACTATATATTTGTTGACATTTTTAATAGCCCCATAAAATTTGGTAAATGGAACACACTGCTGGATTTCCTGTATAAACTAAAAAAACAGAGTAAGTGAAAATTAAAAAGAAAAAAAAGCCATGTAAATAATCCATTGTAGTGCTCAACCAAATGCTTTGTGAACCTTCTGCATTTTTAATTCCGTTAATTCACTGGAAAGAAAACCAAATTACTCTAGGTGTGTACTCAGAGTTTCCTCTTTCCTACTGGAATGTAAAATGCAATATTGGACTTAGCCCGAATTCCCACGTATTCTGGTTTACCTTTCTTTTAATGCACTACTTCTCCAACTCATTTCAGAATCACAAAGTAACAATAGGGCAAATGGAACATACTGCTGTTTTTGTTGTCTAGGCTTATTGAAAAATTACATGAATATTAAGTTTTTTTCCTGATTATTTTATGATGCCACAACGAATTTGATAACCTGTGTGAAGTTTCAAGCGCCTATCATCTGACCTTTGAATCTATCAATTTTAATTTCGTTTCATTCACTGTGGAGTATTACCAGATGGTGCCAGGTATGTTTTCTGAGTTTTTCTCTTTCTTGGGGGAATGTAAAACTCAATATTCAACTTAATGTCCGATTTGAATTTCCACTTATTCTGTTTTACCTTCCTTTTAATGTAGTCCTAGAGACACTACTTCTCCAACTCATTTCAAAATCATAAAATAACAATAAGGTAAAAGGTACATACTACTGTTTTTGGTGTGTAGGCTTATTGAAAAATTATATGAATATTAGGTTTTTTCCCTGGTTATTTTATGATGCTGCAACGATTTTGGGAAACTGTATGCAGTTTCAAGTGCCTATCACCTCCCTTTTGTTTCTATCAATTTTAACTTGGTTGCATTCACTGGAGAATTATACCAGATGGCGCCAGGTATGTTTTCTGAATTTTTCGCTTTCTTGGTGGGATGTAAAACTCGATATTCAACTTAACTTCCACTTACTCTGGTTTACTTCTTTCATTTAGCCTTAGTGGGCCGCGATTACTAATTTCACTTCTACAACTCACTCTTAAATCGTGAATCGTAAGGGTGAAGCCTCATCACAATTTTTAAATTATTTCTGTTCAATATTATAATAAATATTTGTTCTGAGGTAGTCAGGAATTTTAAATACTTATTTCATATCGTCGATTTCAAATCATTAATTGATAAAAATCTTTTGTAGTTTTTTTTTTTTTTTAAGAACTTAATTTTTTACAGAAACAGAAAAACTCCCCGATGAGAGAAATTGGCCGGGAAGATTCTATCCATCATGGGGGAACGTGTCTCCATCTTCCAGGTTTGGACTTATGCTCCATGCATATGGCTTCGCTGGCTCATTTACTGTGCTTGCATTCTATGCTTTCTTTTCAGTTCTCAATATCAGGTACAATATTACTTCCAACAACTGGAATTTTTAATCTCTAGGTACTGTATTAAGCATAGTCATTAGATAGTTTCAATTTTTTGTTTACAGAATTATTTAATGTTATCGTTCCAACTTATTTCATGAAAAATATCGTTAGTATTATCTATTTAACGTATGTCTTAACATATTAATGTTTAAAGTTTTTTTCTTTCATTTAACTGAGGGAAAGTATATCGATCGTGTAAAATTTCAAATTGTATTTTCAACGGAAATAAACTTTTAGGTTCCCTTTAGTCGAAATAACTCAGTCTAGCAAGATGGACCATATGTGAACAGCCATACTTTTTTTTTTTTTTTTTATTATTATTTATTTATTGTAATTTACAACTGTACAAAATAATACAACAGGTAAATATGTAGTATGGTTCATATACACTTGAAAATCTTGGGAAGGAACCACCCATTGGTGGTACTTCAAACATTAATTTAAACTAGAAGGTCCCGTGGCCATCTTCTTTTCAGACGCCTCGGAGGATTATCAGGGATTGTTAAGGATGAAAGATTAAGAATTAATGGGTTAGGATGGTTAAGGAGTTTGGAATAAAAAGACGCATATCTGTTTTGGGTCAAATCTGCAACGAATGGGATGTTAAGGTCTTTATGAATGAGTTTATTTGTGACGTAATAAGGAGCATCAACGATTTTACGTAGGATTTTGGATTGTAACGATTGGATGCGGGAAGAATTTGATGGTTTGGTGGAGCCCCAGAGCTCAATTCCATATGCCCAAATTGGTCTGATTATTGAAGTGTATACTAATTTTTTGTAATGAATGGGAAGTTTAGAGTGTTTGTCAAGTAAGTGTTGTAGCAATCGGAATCTACGAGCAGTTTCTTGTCGTTTCAGTCTTGTGTGTGGATTCCAAGTAAGTCTCTTGTCAAGATGGAGTCCTAAGTATCGAATCTGCTCAACAGGTGTTAGTGGTGTATCTAGAAAGGATACAGTAGGACAGGAGGGCAGAGGTTTACGACGGAGAGTAAAGGTGATCTGGTGGGATTTTTCAGGATTTATTTTGATTCTCCAGTTTTTACACCATTCGAACAGCCATACTAAAAAACGAAAAGTCGCCCGAATCTGAAATTACATATTTATGGCTGGCATATCCTCGATATGCGATGTTACAGCAACTGTTTCTATAAAATCGACTAGCCGGTAATATCAATTCAAGTAATCGATTATCCACATTTGTTTCGATTTTCTCCAAAATAGTTTGAGCCTTTATTGAGTTTTTGATCAAACTCGGTATAGCAGTGTATAATCAAGTATTCTTTGGTATCAAATAGAAATTGTCATTGAAATAGTCTTACAGAGCTTAAATACCGAATTAAAAGGAAACAAAACTAAAGTACCTTAAATTTTGTTTATTTGAAATAATCAACCACCTCTTATTGTTAGTAGTAATATTAACAATGAGAGGATTTGGTAATTAACTAAAGGAGAAATAGAGACAGCATTTTGGAAATACTAGGTCTATACCAACAACCAGTTTTGATTATGAACAGTACGGAGTATGCGTAGTACAGGTTTTGGGAAGGAAAAAAAAAGTATTGTGTATGCTCGGTATAGTTCTATATACCACGGTTGTCCAACTTAACGGGCCGCGAAAGCTTACTATAAAAAAAATTACTTCAAAACGCCTTCCTTTTGAAAGAAATTGTATATTAAAATATAAACAAACTTATACAATATATGCTGATTTAAAAGTTTGTTGAAATAATGTAGTGATTTATAGTTCTCACGATAACCACTAGAGGTGGGTAATCGTTCGTTGTTGGACGCAGCATGTCGAAATGTTCTCACTAAATATATAATTTAATTGTTATTGCAATCTTTGTATCGATTGATAAATTATAAAAATATTTTGTCTTTATATTTTTCCTATTTATATATAAGAAATACTTGGTAAATATAAAGAAATATTACTAATTTTGGTTTTATTAATAACTTTACCTTACTTTAATACTAACCTTATTGATACTTTAAACTTTAAAGTATATAATTATTGCTTTTAATTGTTGCCCTCGAGGCTTTGTAAGTTGAACAACCCTGTGCTAGACAGTCAAAAGTAGTTAGATCTCGCCTACTGAACAATCGGAAAAAATGAGTATACTCCATCTCAATCACATGCACATGACCCTTGTCATGAACCCTTAGTATGTTAAACTGTTGTATTCTTGGCTGGTCTAAAGTTGATATTCGTCCTTCTCTTTAAATACAAAATATCCTCACAGAATAAAAATTATTTGTTTGAAATTTTACTGACCTGGAATGGAAAGTTAAGCTATGTGATGCGCGCGCGCACCGTGCCAGACTTTTTATTTTGAATTGAGCATTATGTTTTCTATATACATAATTTATAAATGTGAAAAAATATATTTGCATCCGTTAAGCTTAAACTTCAAACTCAGTTAACTATCAAGATTGGACTTAACGCGAAAGAACTTTATGTATAAAAAATATGGCGCTTTTTTGCTACAATTACAAGAAATTGGCGAGCGTATATTTTTATATAGAATTAAAGGTTACTAAACTCGTCTCAAAATTTCTGTAAGTTGCTCTTACACGGTTAGTTTGTTGATGTAGGTAATTCACACTCGAGGACATAAAAGGAACCTGATACTTATATTTGGCAACTGGAACAAAGTATTTCCTCCCTTTCTCATCTCCACGCCCTTCAGGTCGTATAACCGAACCGGAACTCACCTATGAAAATAATCCCATATCCGTTTAAAAACTGGCCATCGCGAATTCTCTTTGTTGTATATTTCCTTTCGAGTCTAGTAAGGTCTAGAAAGTGAATTGCCATTGTGGGTGGGATAGTGAATAAAATTATTAATTTAATAAAAAAAAAAATTAAAATCTGTCCCACTACCACCCATGAAGGGTCAGGAGTTCAGTACTTTGTAAGGAAGTACTGTTACTAGACCCACGGTTGTGCAAGGAGGTGATTTGGTCAGAATCCCGCCCGAATTAATTTAATAAAAATTATAATTTTTTAAGCTAAAACCAATTGTAATAAATAATAAAGCATTCCGACAGTTATAGCTAATTTTCATTACTTCGCCTTTTATGTGCTGATATGTCAGCCTGATGGACTATGGCTTGCCCTATCTCCAGGGTAGGGATACCTTATTCGTTTAGCTCATTCTAGTTAAGAGACGTCTGTAATTGAAAGCCTTTGTTTTAAATAATGGCGACCAATTAAATTTTGAAACAATTAATTATTCTCTAACATTAAATACGCATTGTTTTGTAATAGAAACTTACTCAAATTTTCCTTAGACTAAACAACAGGTATAGCAAATGTTCTTAAAAAGTAGGTATTAAACTATAATAATAATTTATCTATTTGTTTATGAGCCAACTCCCGTACAAATAGAGTTAGCCTGTGAATACATGAAATAGATAATCAATTGTAGTAATTTTACAAAAATTATGAGTTAAATATCGTTTATATAAACTAATAACAAACAATATACCCAAGCTGGGCTATCCACATTCGTTAGAATAAAACAGTAAAACAAAAGCGTCACTTCATATTTAATAATAAAAAAAAACAACAAAAAAAATACTATACCTCCTATTGGGATGAAGTAGGTATTAAACTATTGCAGATACATTCCACGTAATTTTAGTTTTATTCTTCAAAAACCTAGCATTTTCTCTCTAAGTATGAAAACAACTATACCTTCTTTGAAGTAGATTAAATTGACTAAAAATAGAGCCCCAATGGAGCTCTCTATGGTAAATAGTTCCTGAGATACGGTTTTTTATAACCAATATTTTTCATTGTAACGATATTTTTTTTTACTTAAATCATGGAAACTACAACTCCTGCTAAAGTACTAACATCTGCACATCTTAAAAAGTCTGAGATACAATGTACCAGAAAACCAATTTTTTTTTTTCCCGAATAAAAAGATAAAATCTCAAATTGAAACTAGTTTACCTGCCCCATAAAATAGTGTATAACGATTTTGTTCGTAAGAGTAGCAGGTTTCATGATATTTTCCAAAATGAGTATACAAAAAGGAGGTTTCTGGTTACTAAGAAAAACATAGTAGTTTTTGAAAAACTGTATCTTTGGAACTATTTACCATAGGGAGCTCATATAGGGCTCTATTTTTTATGAATTTAATCTATTTAAATAAATGAACGGATAGTTGCTCATGTACTGTTGGTAATTTTAAAGATATTAATCAATAAATGAAACAAGATGAGAGAAAATGTTTGGTTCTTGAAGAATAAAATGAATATTCTTTTAAAGAATAATTGCTATATCTATTGTGTAGTCTAAGGAAAAACTGAATAATTTTCTATTAGAATACAATGTGTATTTTAAACAAAAATGTTCGAGAGTAATTAAATTGTTCAAAATTCAATTGATCTCCATTTTTTAAAGCACCGGCTTTGAAATGACAAACAAGGCTCTTTTACAGAGTCACTAAAAGTTAGTTATCTCACCCCAATTTTTGATTACTTTAATGAAAACTATGTATAATTAATAGTCAAAATTCATAAGTTTGCCAAGTATAGGTAGGGGGAATAAAAAATGGCGACTGTTTCGAGCGATAAAAGAAACTAATTTTTTATTCTGTTTCAAAAAGAAGAAAACCTAAGGGAACGTCGTTTAAAGAAGAGCAAATTTGCTAAAATATGAGCCCTAATAGAGTTATTTACGTTAAATAGCTTTCGAGATATAGCTTTTTAAAAAGCAACATTTCATAAAAATGTTGCATGGGGGATGTACTGAAAGATCAGTAGTTAGTGAATTTATTTTGAAAAATCTATACCTCAAAAACCATTTGACGTACAGATGTCAATTAGCACTCAAATTAAAGCAAGTTTAATGAGCTATAAAGTATTTTATGATATTTATCTTCGTAGGAGTAATAGTTTAAATGAAATTTGCTAAAATAAATTGATTTATAGTTGTTC
>NW_027115783.1:0-17257 GCF_000696795.3 Halyomorpha halys | reverse complement strand
TTTCTGAAATGAAGTTTTTCATAAATAAAAACTATTGTTCGAAGAATCAATTTATTTTAGCAAATATTATGAAAACTACTATTCCTACGAAGGTAAAGGTCATATACTTATTTATAGCCCATTAAACTAGCTTTAATTTGAGTGCTAATAGACATCGGTGCGTCTCATAGTTCCTGATATATAGATTTCTCAAAATAAATTAGTTAACTACTAATCTTTCAGAAAATTTTTAAAGAAATTTTGCTTTTTAAAAAGCTATATCTCGAGAAATATTGGACGTAAATAGCTCTTTTAGGGCTAATATTTCAGCAAATATACTCTTCTTTAAATAATGTTCTCTTAGATTTTATGGTATTGTTGGTAGTTTTTAAGATATAGAGCTCCGAACGAAAAATTAATGTTTTTTTTTGGTTTTGAAACAGCCGCCATTTTTTATTCCCCCTACCTATACTTGGCAGACTCATGAATTTTGAAAATTAATTATACATAGTTTTCATTAAAGTAATCAAAAATTGGGATGAGAAACTGCCTTTTTTTCTTCCCGGCTCTTGTACTACTAGAATGAGAATCTGCATTCAGTGCCTGGCACAAGCTGGCCTGAATTTGAAGCCTACCTATCAGATGCCGGTTTTTGGAAACAAATCAAAGGATGCTTGCGCCGCATTCACACCTTTGTGTTCAGTTAGCATTGTTTTTGAACTGCCAATAGATGGATATTTGTGCCCTTTGGGTTCAAATTAATTAAAGGATTTCCCCAAACTTTGGATAGAATTACTAGCTCTAAATCAACTTAGTATATTTTAAAATTCTTTCTCAAGTATAGGTAAGGGGAATAAAAAATGGCGACTGTTTTAAAATGTTTAAAAAAATTAATTTTTTATTCGTAGCTCTTCATCTTTAAAATTACCGAACGACACTACAAAACCTAAGAGAACGTCATTTAAAGTAGAGTAAATTTTCTAAAATAAGAGCACTAATAGAGCTATTTACCTATTGTACGTAAATGCTTATTGATGGTAGATCAAGGCCTGAGATGTAGAATTAACTTTTTATCAACAACTCTTAAAATCAAATCATCGAATCGAAAGGGTTTGTGGACACCCAACTTGTGAGCCCGTACGTGTGTACGTCCAGCACACCTTTGAAACTTTACATAAATCCAAGTACAAGAGCCCAAGAGGAGGAAAAAGGAAGTGATTTCACCCCAATTTTCAAGTAAAGGTAAGGGAAATAAAAAATGGCGGCTGTTTCAAAATGTTAAAACAAATTAATTTAAATTAAGTTCTATGTCTTTAAAATTACCAAACGGCACAAGGAAACCTAAGAGAATATCATTTAAAGTATAGTATAATTTTCTAAAATATGAGCACTAATAGAGCTATTTACGTGCAATAGTTCCCAAGATATAACTTTTTAAAAAGCAACATTTCATAAAAAATGCTCTGAAAAATCAGAAGTTAGTAAATTCATTCTGAGAAATCTATACCTCAAAAATCATTCGACGTACAGATGTCTATTAGCACTCAAATTAAAGCTAGTTTAATGTACTTTATTACGTTTATCTTCATAGAAATATTATTTTTCATGGTATTTGCTAAAATAAATTGATTTATAGTTGTTCGGACAAAATTTATATTCATATGCGAATTTCATAAAAACTACTACCCCCGCGAAGATACGTGTTAAAATACTTAATAGTAATTTAAATTAACTTTATTTTGGGTGCCGGCAGATAGGTACGTCTTATGGTTTCTGACAATGACATATATTTTTTTCAAAAATTTTATCCGAACAACTAGAAATAAACATTTTGTGAATATATTTTGTCAAATATCATAAAAAATTATATTCCTATAAAGATAAACGTTATGAACTACATTATAGTGCATTAAACTAACTCTAATTTGAGTGCTAATTTAGATATGTACGTCAAATGATTTTTGAGATATAGATTTCTCAGAATGAATTTACTAACGTCTGATTTTCAGACCATTTTTTAAGAAATTATTCTTTTTACAAAGCTATATCTTAGGAACTATTATACGTAAATAGCTCTATTAGAGCTTATATTTTAGAAAATTTGCTCTACTTTAAATGAAGTTCTCTTAGGTTTTATAGTATTGTTTGGTAATTTTAAATATATAAAGCTCCGAATAAAAAATTAATTTGTTTTAAAATTTTGAAACAGCCGCCATTTTTTATTCCCCCTTACCTATACTTTGAAAATTGGGGTGAAATAACTTCCTTTTTCCTCCTCTTGGGCTCTTGTGCTTGGATTTATGTAAAGTTTCAAAGGTGTGCTGGACGTACACACGTAAGGGCTCACAAGTTGAGTGTTCACGAATCCTTTCGATTCGATGATTTGATTTTAATAGTAGTTAATAAAATATTAGTTCTACATCTCAGGCCTTGATCTACCACCAATAAGTAACTTCAGTTTAGTAATAATCGTAGCTAGGTTATTCACATACATGTAAACACACCATTTTACGGGGTTTGGTTATTTGGACTCACAAGACTTTGCAACATGTATTTCCGTTAAGTTCAGATTCGAAATTTTTCACGATCGTAAAACTTTCCCTTGGTATAAATAAGAAGTGAAAGTAAAAATGACGCGGGAAAAGCACTATTGTGAATTATGGCACTATCGATGTTTAGATATATTTAAAATACTCTTAAATACATTTTAGTGGCCCATTCACAAGTAAAGATATATATTCTATATGGTCCAGATTTAAATTTTGTTTGGCTTCTTGCTCCTTCTTTATAATGGACTACTAGCCTTTTCTAAGGATTCTTAGATCACCTATGTTAGGAAAATATAAATCCATGTACCTATCTACAAAACACCATTACATATTATTTGTTAGCAGAACTGTGTTTAATGGCATTTGTGGATCATATAAATGTTTTAAATCAGATATTACAGACAAGAATAGCAATATCATATTATCATTTTTAATAGTATTAGAAACTGCTATATTACGTATTATATTTAAGAAGTTGGTCGGGTGGTTAGTAAATGTTAGTCTTAATAAGTAAGAGAATATAATAAGCAGCAAGTAATAGATTACGAACTTTAAACTAATAACAAGATAATAAATAGTATACAAATTTATTAGCCCAAAAACAAAAAGTTTTTAATCCAAAACAAATATAAATGGAGTTGTTAGCGCCATTTTTTCTTTGCAGCGATCCTACCCTTTCCCGTGGAAAAACTTGGTCACGTATAATCTTATAAAACAATTTTTTTAAGAAAGCAGTAAGACTGCAAAACCAAAAAAAAAAAAAGGACAAATAACGCAAAAAATAAACTAAAATTTGAAGTATGACTTATGGAATTGGATTCAGAATGAACTTATATATTAAATTGCCAAATCTCAAGCAATCGTATTGGTAAAAAAAAATAATAATAAATTCTATATTTTTTCTGTCCGCTTTCAGTAGATAATTTGACTTTTTTCCTCCCCAAAGCCATATCTTTTCTTAGCTATCAATTAAAAATTTTAGTCAGCTGATCTGTTTCATATTGAACTGAATATTATGCTACCCTTTCTTGTTATATGATGGATTGTAGCATCTTCATAATATTTAAGTGTTATATATTCCTGATTCTATCATTTCTGTATCTTAAAAGTTGCCATGAATCATACCAATAGAAACCCGACCGAATTATATACACTAAAACAAAAATCTAGCATGCCTTGGAGATTTTCAAAATTTAATATTTGATGAACAAGAAAAAATAATTTCTTTATTTTGAGATCATCCATATTAAATGGAAGCACGTGTAACATACTTTTTTTTTTATTTATTGATATTTACAACTGTATAAAAAATACAAGTAAATTTGATCATAATGACATGATGATAATGATATGATACAGCATGTAGAGAAACTACCCAGTAGTAGAACTCTAGTAACATACTTTAAAATGGACTATAAAACATCCTTCTAACCACTGGCGTATGGCATGGTTAGAGGAGCAGGCTTCCCCCTAGATTTTTGGGCCCCAAAAAAGAAGAAAGAACTTATTTCATAGATGTTTTTTTCTGGAAACATGCTATAAATAGGAAGGCAAAGACGGGGTAAGATGGTAGCGTCCAAAAAATCATCAGAGATGATAAATGTAAAACTGCCTTATATTTTCATTGTACGAACCATTGGTAAACCTTGTTAACTATTTGAATTAAGCCATTTCATTTTCAAAAATTAATTATGTCGATGTCACATCCCTACTTCTAACCCAGTGGTACTCAACCTTTTTTATCAAGGAGGCCATAAACACGTGTTAGTCATGGTGTCACGGGCCAAAAAAAAAAAAAAAAAATTGGTAATACTTTCTTAGGTGTTCGCGATTGTTACAAATTGAATTAAACAACTAAGAACGGATTCATCTTGTATATTTTAACACTTTTTTGTCATTTCCTGACGTCACAAACACGTTGTAGTGCCCCTGCTCACAAGCAGTTGTTTATTCAAATTATTTAGGTGTTAATAATAAACAAATTCAAAATTAATGAACTATTTACTGTAATGAAAAACGTTTGGATCAGGTCCATTTATTCACCTAGTAAAATAATTTAAATATTATATTTTATTAATGGTTAAAGTTTTACTTATTCAGATTTTCTACCTAATATTCTTTCTGGGTACACAATAGTAGAAAATCGGTCTTGCTCGCTCGCTACGAAACTAAAAACGCCCAATAGAACACATTCTTCTTAGTTGTTTTCGTATCTTTTTAGCCCTGATGAAATCCTACAAAATGGAGCGAAACGTCGGATGATAAATAGTTGAAAACTATTTTTGTTCTTTTTGACTGCAACCCTGATCATCTTCATATTTTAAATTAGATGGTCAACTATTTATCTATAGATGGATTGGTGGCGTTAACATGGAACCCTCGGGGTCGCTAAGCCATAAAAGTTACAGTAAAGAACAAGTAAAAAAAAAGAAATGCTGCCTTTGATTTCCAATTAGTTTAGAATTAAATATTCATAATGTTTATTTATTTGTAATATTTAGTATTTATTTGATTACTTGTTACATAGATCTATGATCGCGTCGAGGCCATACATGTCAACTATAAATGTCTTTCTCTGCCTACTTGGTGCTTCCAGGGCGATAGCTCTCTTTGTTGACCCTTATGCTCTTCGTGATGTAAGTAAGAAAATATTGAATTTACATTTGTTTACAATAAACCTGTTAGGTGTAAAATATTAAAGGGGGAACTTGCATTCACCCAGCTTATATGCATATAAAATGAGTCAAAAGTTTATATACTAATACTACTGTTTATCTTTCTTTAGCTGTTGTGGTTATTCAAAAATTATTTTCTGAATCAATTTAAATAAAAATATGAAGTTCATAAATGACATTGTTTTAAAATTCTGAATATGGCGTTCTTTTTCCTTCCGCCAATAAGAAATTACTACACAAATTCGAATAATCTGTTTATATGAAGTCTAGTTGTCTACCAATATCATTTCAATTTTTCTTTACGAAATCAGTCTTTATTATGAATGAAGCACCGTATAGATCGGGAGCCAATCCATTTTTTTTTTTTTGGAAGAACATTTGTGATACTGTAATTGGAAAGTACTCACACAATAGAATGGAAATATGAACGTCTGCCATGATCAATATTTATAGGTAAATTTTACGTTTGAGGATTGGTGGAACCTTTTCTAAATGAAACTAGTCCTACCATGGGCTTAAAAAAACTTAAGTCAGCTAACCGGAAATCATAGTGTTTCGTCGGCAGACTGTGAAACTGCTACTCCCACAAAAATAATAATTATACAGTCTTCTATGGTGCAGGTAACTAGCCTTTGGACATCAGTAAGCCTAATACTTATTGAGATGTTGAAAATTGTTTTTTTAGAACAAAATGAACTCCAGGTTGAGTATACTTGAAATAGTTCAATACCATCCCAACCCCCCCCCCCCAAAAAGCTGACAAAACATTACTTTAAATTTGAATTCTACTTCATTCAATAAGTCTCTAATTCAGTTACCTAAGGACCAATACTGATTCAACAACTGATAATCACTTCATTAATGTGGTCTTCCTCAGAGGATGTGCAGAAAGTGAAACTTGAAATTTATAGAGAAGGAATTAGAAATGGAAGTTAATGCTGGTTACATATTAACCTAGGATTTCTTCTTTTAAATGACAAATCTATATAGTTGCTGATACGAATTTGTTATTATAATGATTACTCAGTAGAAATTAAATTGTTTTTTAAATAATTCATTCATATTTTTTAGGTGATGCCAAAAGCAATGGCTTCTGCAATTTTTGATTTGGGTACAGCCTGTATAACTTCAGCTTTATGTCTTACTCACCTGGCTTTAGTCCATATTGCACAGGTATAAACTTTACCTACTAATTGGAAAATATATTGATTTTTTTGGTGAAATTAATAAACCTTTGACGAGATTCTAATTGCTCTTACCGTTATTTTGATAAACATACCTTCAAAAATACTATTTCCTATTGAAAGTTGTCTCTAAATAGAACTATGTCACACTACTAGTTCCTTAATTTTTCAAATGATGGCACCGAAATCTTATTGGAAGCTAAAGGGCTTTATTTAGAGTGATTGCCAAGGGAAAACATAACAATGATAGAATTTTGTCTAGCTCAAAGGTTTTTTCTCAAGACAAGATCTTGGTTTTGAAATAATTAAGAACTAAACTGTAATTCAATATTCCAATAGTCAGTTGTAGAAAATACTGATAATTATAGTTAGTAATAATAAGGATATTAAAATTATGGTGAAACATCACAGCCATCCAAAGCCAGCATTGATAGCCTTACTGGAGAGTATCACATAGGTTGGAATACTGATTGACACTATAGACTGAGGAGATCTTTGGCCACACATTGTGGTCTTCTTACAGATAATATTGCTTTCACGGATTGTCTGGAAGGGGTATTGCAATCTCACTTCGCCCTAACTTTTGGTTTCCTTGAGGCATCTTCCTTTTCTACAGCTTACTTGGGTTCATGTGTAGTGATAAATTTGTCTAGATCCACCAATTATGGCTGTAAAGGGTCAGTAGGTGCACAAGGACCTATATTCCGCTCAATCCATCCGGGAAGACCAAAACACGATTCTAACTTGAGATATATGGAGTAGGATCAACAGTTTATGCCTGGTTGGTGTGAGCTGCCTCTAGTCTCTGGGTCTTACTAACCTAGGTGGGAGAATCATGGCCTTCCAGCACTTAATGTTGCTTAACTTTGTTTCTCAATTGGAAGCAACATAACCCAATTAACCTACCTTTATTATTTTTGACCTCTTACTGTTATATATGGTTATTTCTGATATAAAGAGGAAGTTTATCTAGAGGTTATGCCCCATTGTGGGCGGGAGTGGTTTTCATTTTGTAGGACCATCACAGAAACATAAGTTGACCCCTCAGGCCGGATTCGAACTGGTGCCACTGCAGTCACTAGCCAGTCAAAGTTGGTGCTTTAACTTGCTCAGCTACCAACGGCCCTCCCAGGCTTCCCACCACATCATGGAATACACTGAAGAAATAATTTTATACTTTCAATCATGGGCATAGATAGGTAACTCCAGAGAGGATTTTGGCCTTCCTTAGTCTTCAAAAAGTTTGATAAAAGAAAAATGGGTTGGACCTATTGAGAGAGAAGCATGCTTACATAAAAGTATAATTTTCATTTGCTATTTTGATTCTTATGATTGAAATATGTATAATTTATAAATCTTTTGTGTAAAATGTTCAAATTATAGTTTTAGGATTGCTATACTTTCTCCTATTGGTCCAAAAATGCTCTGTATTAACAGTAAAAGTTTAGATAGTTGATTGCAATGATTTATGTATTTATTGAAAATAAATGATATATAATAAAATACTTTTTATAGATAAAAATGAAACTAAAGCCTTTTTCAAGTAAGACCTTCATAAGCGTTGCTATTACTCTGCACCTTTCCTGCCTCATTGGAATGGACATATCCAGTGCCCTACAGCCTCGGTTTTCATATGTAAGCTACTTGCAACAAAAATAGTTAAAACTTAGCTTCACTTAGTTAGCAATAAATAAATAAAATTTTAAGTATGATAATAGATTTAAATTTATTTATATTGACTATCAATTATTATTTGTTTTATAATAAAAAAGTATTTCCTCTCTATCTGGCAGTTATTTATAATGGAAACAAATTTTAACTTATTTTGTAACAATATTAATATTAGTAATTTTTTTGTAACAATATTAATATTAGTAATTTTTTTGTAACAATATTAATATTAGTAACTTTAACAGAATGATAATTTTGGTTACTTTTTCTTTTAGAGTTTGTCAATCTCACATCATTAAGATTTGTATCAGAGGAAGTTATTGATATGAAAATTTAGAATGTTCTAGGCTGATTGCCACAAATGTTTTCTCTTGATACTTTTTAAAAATTTGTTACTTATTTTATGTACGCTCTATTTACTTATTTAGTAACTTTACCCATCCCCCCCCCCTTGTCTCCTAAATTGATAATATCAAATTTTGCATAGCTGAATTTTTTTTTCTTCATGTAGTTAGTGATACAGAGTTCCAAAAAAATATTAGTCGATAAGCAAAAATTCAAGATAGTGGATTCTGGGGTGCGAGCAGGCCTGTTGGTCCTTCTGGCTAATCCCAAGAAAGACCAGTATTGTAATACTAGTTATTATTCTACTATGTCAAACCTTTTTTTATTTCTTAATGAAATTCAAAAGGTGCGGCCATTCGTTCGATCAAGGAAGCCTCATATTCTTGGATTTTATCAGAACCCAAGACTATACCTCAGTGACACATAACGAACAATCTGGTATGTTGCTGTGACGAGCTGCAGATACCAATACATTAAGGAAAATTCAATGGCAGTTGTTGAATTTTTGTGTAACCTATTTTTAAAACATGTTAGTATAAGCACAGAGCAAAATGGTCAGATAATGTTCATTTGCAAACTGAATGAATCTGGTACGGTTCTTTATTTATTTTAATTTCTTTATTGTATTTATTTTGTTCTAAAAGGTTTTCAGATGAATGTCATTAAGTAGAAAAGCTTTTATAAGTCTTTTTTTGTCTTCAGCATTGAAATTTGTGTTATCAATTTTTTCTAATCATTGTTGAATGAGGTATATACTTATGTTCCTAGACTCCAATGGTCTTTGGCCTTTTTAATAAACATCAAAAGTTTGTAGGGTAAACAAACATTACTTGAAAGAACATTAAGTTATTGAAATGTATAAGAATAATAAGTCAGATATAAATATATAGTTAAATTAAAGAAAATCCTAATCCATGTTAGTATTTTTCTAGGCAACCCAATATAAACAAATTTATTGACTTTAACGAAATATAATAACAGGTGGTGAAAATCATTATTGAAACAGTATTTCTGATTTGGGGCTTGACTGTCTGTGCTGTGTTTCTTTGTGCTACACATCGTGCCATGTCAGTGCTGCGTTCCATGCCCTCTTCGATGTTGGATAGGGATTTGGATCCAAATTACAAAGGTAAAGTAACAGTTTTTCATTTAACACAGTAAATCATCATATTTCATAAATTTACCACTTTCTAAACGTTAATGTTTATTTATTTGATGGAAAGAGAAAATTTATTTTAAAGTTTATACTCAAACAATTAGGGAGAGAGCCTAATGGGTATAGCACTGGGTTCTAATGCTGAGTTAACCTGCTCTCACCCACTAAATGTTCTCATGACTTTGTCAGAGTGGAAATTTTGGTTTAAGATTCTCATCCTTTGTTCTCTTAACACTAATAAGTAAGTACAGTTGACTCTTGATAGTTTTTCCTGGTTCCTTGAAAAACACTCTAAATAAATCCAAAATTTGTTGGTCTCTTAGGTAATTAGAAGTTATCACAACAACACCTTTGTTGCCAACGTTTTATAAGTTGAAATCAGGATGACTTTCCCACTCTCAATAATTTGAAATCTCCCAACCGTCAACATGTACGAACCTATTGTTGGTTAACTAACTGAATGATGTAATAGAATTTTCAGTTTGTTTTCATACTATGTTCAAACCCATTTCCTCGATACATATGTCTATTGTGCAAGTACTACTCCAACCATGAGAAAGCAGGACAGTGCTTGTTTCGAGCTGGTAGAGAAACCTAACTTGATATCAGTTCAACTTGGTAAATGAATGATAATTACTGATAATTAAAATTTGACTATAGACAAATAAGAAACATAAGTTTATAACTTATGACAGTTCACTGTCGCATGCACTACCAACTATCAAGAAAATTCTGATAATGTAAAAATACTGTCATGATAGCAGTCAATTTCCATGATGGTGGTTGTTATAACAGCTATCACTATCACCATCTACATGGAACCTAAGCTAAAAATTGAAACCGTATTTTTTGAACTCTTCATAATTTGAACTTTTTCTCTGGTCCTTTGAATTTCAAATCATCAAGGGCTGACTGTACATTACATTAGTTAGGAGATATAACTAGTAATAGCAAGAATCTCTACTAGTGCCTGCCTTTTTTAGACTATTTACGGAGATGATTTATTTAATTGCGTGTAGGTATTTTACAGCACCTATTTAAGAATTTATAATTGTTTAGGCATAATGCAGTTATCAGCACTGGCACCGTATAATAACTTAGCTGGATCGGTTGCTTCTGCATTAATTCCAACATTGCTTGCACCAAAAATAGCAAGAGAAGCAGTAGGTATGTAAGCTTTCTTTAGCTATTCAGATTTTTTAAAATTTTTGATCCCCAGGTAACAGTATACCATTTCAGAAGTAGCATCATCATCATCTTCATCATGTAAAAGTGAACCAATGAAAAGCAGTATTATGAAACATGCAAAGCAAAGTCCCAACAGTTCTGATGGTTAGTAAAAGAAGAAAAGTTTTTTTTATGAAGTCAATCAATGTGTACGGTTGTCTTTGATGGTCAAGCATATTTTCCATATCTTCTCTGAATATATATTTTTAGGTGAGGATTCAACAAGACTTTGTTCCTCAATTCAGAAAAACCGTGGAACAAAAAAATTAAGCTGGGGCACTGAACAAAGATGTTCGGGACAACCTTTAATAAAGGTATTTATTCAGCTGAAGTTTTCAATTCTTAAAGATGCATCTTTTTTTTTTTATGCAAAATATTTATGTTTTTATTAAACACCTCAATTTATTGAGTCAATTAGAACATATTTACATTATTTATAAATAATAATGCAAAATATCACTTTTAAAATAATAATAAAAAATATCACTTTTTAGATCTTTTAAAATTATTGCTGGTGTTTGGATTGACTTAAAAATCAAATTTCCGACCTCACACATCACTTGTATTGTAGTTATTTTATTCCATAAATATCTGAGCTCCAAAGAGTTCTTAACTCATTTTAATTGTTTACCAACTTTCAGTTAAAAAAACACAAAAAAAAAAACAAAAACAGAAACTATCTAAAAATAAGATTGTAAATAAACTAATTTATTAATTTATCAAACTTTTCTCAAGATAAAATTAATTATCAATTTATGTTACAGTACAAAATTGTGTTAAGAATATTTTTTATGCAATACTGAAGTGATAAAAATGCTTATTACTTATCATATCTCACTAACTGAATAATTAACTTATTAATAAGCAACTGTTAATCATTAATAAAATGTTTGATTAATTCAATGAATGTGTTTAAACAACAAATGATTATACTTACAAGACCTTCTGGATATCAACAGAATATAACATAGAAAAACAGGCAAACAATATATATCACAACTTATGTTGACTTAATTGATCATGTTGGTCCACTTCTATTGCACTTTAAGATATTATATTGAGGTAGGTTTATGATATACTCTTTTCTGAACAAACTTTTTATGATTATTTTCCAATTAAATTAGATAAAGAATATCAAATCCAAAAAAATGATTAATCATTATCAAGAAAAAGAATGTTATCTCTTAATAGGATTGTCTCTATTTTTTTTTTTTTTTATGCTCTAAATTTATTAGTACTATAAATTTAAAAAATAGTACTATAAACCATCCTCAATATAAAATATATTCTTCTATTTATTATGTCTGGGCTGTTTTTAATGTTTAGGGTATGAATGATAAAAAAACTGGCATTGAAGAAGAAGCTGAAGAAGCTACTGCTAATACAAGCTTACTTCCACAACAAGCCTGCAAGGTATGATTAAAATCATGTTTTGATAGAAAAAAAAAAGGAAAGAAATATGATAAATCATTACTCATTTTATTTCTAAAAACTATGTTATGACCGAGAAGGATACAGAACTGACATTGGATGCAATCCTGAATCACATAGCCTACATGAGCCGGGAAAGGCCTTGCAATGGTGCTGGGAATGGAAGACGTAGAGCTACGAGAGCTCTTTATGTTGCAGGTCTCTCGGGAGGTCTTGGTGGCAGCTTACTTGGTCTTCAGTTGGCTGCTCTTTACCTGCCTAATGGTATGTTAGACTACATCACATAGTATAAGAGATTATGATATTTTTGGTTTTGTATTTTAATGTGTTATGTTAGATGCTGTTGGAACTCTAGTACCTTTTTATTATAAAAATAACAAATGGAGTGTAAATCTTTTTCTACTTCTTGAAAGCTCTAGGTGCACGAGCACTGCTGATTTTTAGGAGGAAACTAAACTGATCATTAACAAAAACGAACATTGTTTTAAAAGTCACCCATTGGCTAATTTAAATTAAAAAAATATAACCTGTTTTATTTTGAAAGTAATGAATACTGTTTTAGAATCTTTTTGTAACAGACCTGAAGCTCTTACATACACAGGTGATCATTTAGTAGACTACCTATAACAGGTGAATTTCATGATGATGTTTCTCCTAGTTAAATTATTACAATTGCTTCATTTACAAAATTTTTGTATTTTACATTTTTATGAGAAATTGTGTACAATGAAAAAAATTGTGTGATGGCATAAAAATTATTAATTACAAAAATCAAGATGTTACCCAAAATCATCCCTTTATTTTATTTTTAAAATCTTTGTGCCAACTTTTTTGAATGAAGATGAGTTAAAGAAACTTTTTAGTATCGGAATTATTTAGTTTTGAAACAAAAAAGTTTCTAGTGCGTGGTTAGCTTAAAACGTTTTTGAAGAATTAAGGATACTTAAAAAAAAAAACTTTCATTTCTCTCTAAAAAATGTATTAGATCAATTTTTAATTTACTTCATTCATATTTGTATCTTTTTCCATTTGTAATCTTATAGTCCTACCATACTTGACAATTTTTTTCTGGTTTATGTAACCTTGATGAAGACTTGCAACGTATTATGAAATCAATAGTTTAGTTTTTCACTGTTTTTGAGTATCCTTATTTCACCACCAAATGGAACATCTTTCAATTAAAAAGTTTTTGCTACATCAAATAAAAAATATTGAACTATTTTGATTAATTGTCAAATTTTATTAAAAAGTTATCAATGTTCATATTTGATGTTTGCCCAAGTTCATTTTAATGTTCTTAAAATTATATTGCTTAGATATTTTTAAGATACTTCGTCTTCTACATCATGGACAAGCTATGTCAATATTAATCCTTTTAAAATATTTGGTTTTAAATCAACATTCAGATATTATTGTTCGAAAAGATAAGTTACGACCGATTGTTGAAATTTACAATAGAGACATCTAAAAAAAATCTTGAAAGACAAAAATTAGTAACGGCAGATTTTCAGGTTATGCACTTAAGGTTGAATGAATTCAGATTAATTCATTTCATTGGATGCCAACCATGGCAATGTTCCCTAATTTTCTATTCAGATAGAATTATATGCTAAACTTGGATT
Organism: Halyomorpha halys; assembly: GCF_000696795.3. Classification (NCBI taxonomy): domain Eukaryota; kingdom Metazoa; phylum Arthropoda; class Insecta; order Hemiptera; family Pentatomidae; genus Halyomorpha; species Halyomorpha halys. The sequence goes on along the minus strand of NW_027115783.1, from coordinate 3,418 downwards.
TATATACTAGACCTTAACCTAGTATTATATATTTTTACTCACTTAGATAATTTCCATGGCAATAGGTTTTAATAAAATTATAATTAATACATAAAATTGGCAAACAAATTTTATTCACTTTTATGATAAAGACCTGCAACTTGGGTAAAACATCGCCTCTTTAAAGATATTTCACACTATTTGTTAATAGCTGGTTTCCTGACTACAACCTAAACCATTTCTCTCCTTCTTAATTCATTTATGGTCAACGATCTTTATATAAAGAAATTAGCATAGTTTAATTATCTTTTTCAAAAAATGTTAGACTTTAATATTGTTTGGATTATTCAGGTTGGATTTATGATGGTGACAAGAGGTGGCTTTGTTATGAGACGCTGTGTAGAAGCTTGGAAATTTCTGCAGCTTGGGGAGTGGCTAATTTGACTAAACAACCGGTCAGTGAAAGAGTTAAATCTCCATCGAGGCATGGTATTTTCATGTAAAGAATTTTAATTTTACTTTAAAAAAAATAATGGCCTATGAATGTTCTTAATAAAAAAAACTAATATTCTATTTTTATAAGTTTTCTGGCCAAAGTTTCAGTATGATGGTAACTTGAAGGCTGGAAAAAGAGTTAATCGCTAATACTACAATTTTCTAAAACCAACATTTTTACGTTGCTATACAAGAACATATAAAATATCTTTTGTAGACCCTTAGAACCACTTAAAAGGATTTTTAGTAATTGAAGGATTTACGAAATACCATTTCCAGTCTTTGATTCTGCGAATTAACAAAAAGAAGCCATATTTGTTAACAAAAATATGAATTAAAAATTATTAATTAGTATAGTGATTATAACTTATAAGTCTGTTAAATTTTTGAAGGCATGCTGTTAAGTTTAATTAATATATAATCAAAAATATTCTAAAAAAAAATATATTTTCAAATCCATTAAAATCAAATATTTTTAAATTACCATTTATAGAGATAATGTAATCACAAATTAATTTCCGAATGTAAGAAAAAAACATCATGTTTCTGACATGTACCCTCAGTGCCTCATTTTAGTGAATGATGTTAACAAGTATGTGTCCAAGAAGGAAATAGATTTTCATTTTAGTTTTTTTAAAGACCTCAAGGATTAATAAGGAATATTCAATAAATGGATGAGAAATTATAACTTGCAATAATACTCTTTATTAAGGTTATAAAATAATAACTAATGTTGAATAGAAGGAACATAAAATAAAAGGGAGAAACATAGAATTTTTGTATTTAATGATAATGGTAATAGTGAAAAGACTTTGTGAACTCAGAGGTTAGACGCTGATACCACCAACAATCTTTGCCAACTGAGTCCCATTGAACCTTAATTGTACAATATTAGACATAACATAATCCTCCCTCCCATTCATATCTTTCATCTAGTCTACTCATTGGATGTTTACATGTCAGTTCAGCGACAGTAACCTTTTCAGCCGTTAGTTCTTTATATAGCCCAACACTTTTATACCCTCTTTTCCCACAATGCTATTTTTGTATATCTACCTTTAATTTTAGTTCGAAATGATACTTATCTAATTTAGATTTTACTTAGAAAATATATCTAAAATTATAAAATTACTATTAGCCTGGTTTTTAATAAATAAAAAATTGCTAAAACAGTCCCCGGATATAATATTTTTCAATAATAATAAATTATTCAAAATCTTAAAAAATTTGAACTATTAATGATTCTTGAACTTTAATGTCGACTTAATTAATAATAATACTTGAATATATCCTAATTTATCCTTGAAAATATGTTTAGAAATTTATAGATATTTTATGTAAATAATTTTAAAACTGTATCAAAATCACATTAATTATTTACTGTGATGGTTTGAGAGTGATTTTTCATTTAATTTTTATCACTTTCTTATGAAGCCTAATTGAATTGATAAAACAAAATACTATAATTTTATATTGATGTTTTAATTTTAAAAGATCAATAATTAAATTCCTAAAAAAACTTTAATTAGTATTGTTGAGTAATTATTATATTGTCCTTTTCCCTTTTGATGAACAAAACTAAAAGAATCATACAGGTATTAGTAAATTGCTAGCAAGTGCCTATGTCGGCCTACTACTTTTTGATAACTAAACAAATACTACTAAAAAATTATTTTATAAAAGAGTTATTTAGTTATTTATTTATAAATTTATGTAGAATGTTCTTATGACAAATTATTCATTGTTTTTATCTGCTCAATGTAGTACCAATACGTAAATTCAAAATCCTTTGAATATTTTCTCAGGGGGTTAAACCACTAACTAAAATTCAGTGAAACTTTAGGGTACATAATTTTTATATTTTTGGCCTCATCCTTAGGATCCTGCTTTTAACATTTCATTTACTACGAGGCAGCAATTTCAGTAGTGTATATGTTGTAATATTTGTAGATATTTACATTGTTAATGAAATTTAAAACCCCATTGAGTGTGATCTTAGATATTTCCTATGTATGTGATTTTTATAATTTCATTAGTAGTTGTAATAATTCGAGGTTCTTTCAGCTATAAATATATTTAAATTAAGAATAAAATGTTTCTTAAAGGAGTCGGAATGACAATACAATCAATGTTGTGATTATATGTTACATTCTGTACACTAAGTGCAGGATCATTGTTATGGTTTAATGTTAAAAAGATAATCAATAAAATTAATTATAGTTAAATTATTTTATTAATGAAGTACAGTGAAGACCATTTTAAAGAAATCTACAGGAAAGGAACATTGTTGTTTGTTTTACTATGCAATCGTTTACTCACTTTTTCTGTTCACCTTAATCTAAACATTTCAAGTTTTAGTGTATCAACAATTAGTATTAGTGTATCAACAATTAAACTCACCTTTAATACTAGAGTACTCTTTTTTTTTTTTTTTAATAACTGACTAAGGCTATTTACAAACTATTGGTATCCTGTTTTAACTATTGGTATTCCTTGTATAAAGAGTAACCTATTGGTAAAGATTGTGTCTCAAATCCCCTAATAACCTGATGACTGACTTATTTATTATATTTAATTTATAACTTAAATGTATTCTTGTTGATTTATTTTTAAAAACTGAAGAGGGTAATGAGATTGTAAGGCTAGTAACTGAAAGGTGCAGAAGGATCTAAGTGAACTGAGCTCATCACAAGAGCTAGATGGATGATTAATGAGCAAGGCAGGTCATGACTTCCACCAACCCCCCCCCCCTCCCTTGAATCAGCGAATCATAAAAAAATAGCTAGATTACCTTACTGTGAATGAATCATTCTGATTTTATATCCTAGTCAATTTATACCTTTAGCCACCTCTAGTCATTCGACTTGGAGAGGCAGTGGTATATGTCTGAGACAACAAACCACAGAGAAATGAGTGGTCTCAAATTCATTGGATTGTCATGAAT
>NW_027115782.1:3497-4184 GCF_000696795.3 Halyomorpha halys | reverse complement strand
GTCATCTTTTTACGTACCTGTAAAAAATCATCATTATTATTAATATAAATGATCTTCAATGATATCAGATTCTTAATACAGGTAGTAAAAAAGCGTATGTACTACTTTCAATGAACAATTTGTTTACCATTACGATAACTGTTATGTTAGATATGTTTGCATCTTCTCTTTAATTTATTCGAAATCTATGCAATATTATGCTTATTTGTAAAAAAGCAATTTAACAACCCAATTCGTAAAACTGCATACTTTATTATGACTGTCTTTAAGTAAGTCACAGTTTACGTAACAAGTAATTAAGTTGCCTCAATGGATATAACAACAGTTTTGCAGCTAGCTATTCGTAAACTTATATTAAACCTGAATTACACTCCTTCTTAAAATATCACTGTTTTATTTGAACAATAAAACCTATGAATTGGTTAAGTGATTAGCTAAAAATATTGGTATGTAAACAGAGATAAAAAAATTTTATAGAATCATTTTCAGGATTTCTAATTGGACTAAATTAAAATGTGGTTATTAATGATATCTAGTTGAATAATATAAGTCAATTAAAATTAAAATCATATGGAATTGAGCTCTGGGGCTACACCAAACCATCAAATTCCTCCTGCATCCAATCCTTACAATCCAAAATCCTACGTAAAATCCTTGATGCTCCTTATTACGTTACAAATAAACTCA
>NW_027115782.1:780-1222 GCF_000696795.3 Halyomorpha halys | reverse complement strand
TCAAATATAAAGATTACGTAAAATAAAGGATGAACTAACAAGAGAATTTAGAGGGCTACACTGAATTAAGGCACACGGTAAATATAATTCAGGTTGTAGCATTGCGGCCTATAAGATGGGCGTGTAAGGTTGTAAATTTGTAGGGCTTAGTTACGAGTGGATCCCTAAAATGATAAACATTGAACCGACGGGTAGACGTCCGAGGGGTAGACCGAAACGTTGATGGGAGCATTGCGTTAAAGCTGATTTAGTAGAATTGAGTTCAGTGCGACGTCACTGGTAATGTTGAGGCGTTTAGTGGTATCGGCATCGAACCTCCGGGTTCCTTGGCCCTTTATTGTTATTATTAATAATAAAGAAAATTACAACATGTCCACTAGGGATTCACAATTAATAGAAATTTGTGGAAATCTTGAGATATAAAACTCGCATAAATGAGAAA
>NW_027115782.1:0-730 GCF_000696795.3 Halyomorpha halys | reverse complement strand
AATGAATTAGTAAGAGTGATATTGAATTGAAAAGAGTATTGTGAAGGTATCTCGTCGAGTCAAATATTTCACTGTACATTATTAACATTCCTGTACTGTATTTCTAACAATTCATGAAGATGGAAACTGGACAAATTTAGTGATTAACATTTCCTATAAAGTACTTACTCTACTTACTTTATCTAAATATGTAAATCTTCATTATAATTATGTTTCAATGATACATACATAATTATTAGGCGTGGCATTTTTCAGGCTTGTTCAAAGAGCAAGAGAATGTTTTAAGTTTATTAGTCCGACCTCTCAATTCTTTGTGTTGGGATCCTCAAAGGAAGGATGTGTAGGGATTGATATATCTTTTACTGGATCTAATACATTTTAAGAGGGGACTGAGGAATATAACGAATAGAGACGGAAAAAACGGTCTTGTGTCTTCGGTCTGTGTTTTTGCTCTTAGTAAAGAAAACTCCTTCACAACTAGCTCAAACATTTTCTGGAACAGTCCAGATGTTATTTTTAAAAACAAATAAATAGTTGCTAATGCTTAACTAAGACGTTTCGACCTGAATTTCAGGTCTCCATCAGAGATTCTAGCTAAATTGACTAAACTCAATCACCAGCCAAATCCCTAGAGAGGGAAATAAAATATGTCGGCTGTTTCAAAACGTAAAATAAATAATTTTTGATTCGGAGTTCCTTAATTTTAAAACTACCAACATCATTAGAAAGC
>NW_027115781.1:2063-3081 GCF_000696795.3 Halyomorpha halys | reverse complement strand
TTAGAAATGTTTTTGGAGTTCTATCAAATTAGTAGATTCACCACATGTTTTTATCATGTCATAATATCACTTACAGCAAATTTACTTGATGTGTATATATGTATACAGTTGTAAATATCAATAAATAAATTATTAAAAAAAAAAATTCCTTTTCTAGATGTTTTCAATGCACTACACCAGTGAGTGATTCCCAAACTTTTTTCTCTACAGGCCCTTTGTTGAGCTAAAAAAAAAAAAGGGCGGCACCCTCGTCGAACTAAAAAAAAAATAAAAAGAAGCATAATTAACCAGGAGGCTGAAAATGCAGAGAATGAACATGTTAAACTAAAGATCATGAATATCCCTATTGTTAACCAACGTTTCGAACCCCATTGCAGGGCTCATTCTGACAATCAACGTTGGTTAACAATAAATATTTTTCTTTTACTATTTTGATACCTTTATTGACCGCCATCCGGACTATCTTCCTACAATGTACTATTTACTTCTATTATTATCAGTCAACTACTATCTACTTAATTTATTGTCATGTGTATTTCCAATTTCGTTTGTTTATTATTTTCCGTTTGTTTATTTATTATTATAAGTTTACGTCTCTAACATAGTGGGAACAAAATAAAATCAACAAAGGGTTGAAACGATGACTAGAGAGTACAATGTTTTTTATAGATAAATATAATTGTTCTGTCAGCGTAAATTAAAAATAATTTATTTAAACATTCAAAATTACATTCACCCTTTTTTTTTCTTTTGGTTTTTTAAATTTTCATTTTCATTTAAATATTTAAACATCTCCAATCTTCCAGTTATCAAACATTATTTCTAATTCATACCATTTTTCCAAAGTGAAAGTGGCTTATTCAATTGAGGAATATATTAAACCATACTGTTCCGAATATTTAATGAGTTTTTATTGGGAACATTTCCATCGCCCGAAGCCACGACTCTTTTCCTCATTTATATCACTGCCAGTTGCTTCGCAACCAGGTTGCGTGAGGAAAAAATGAATTGTCATGTA
>NW_027115781.1:0-517 GCF_000696795.3 Halyomorpha halys | reverse complement strand
TTAAAGCAATCCACAGTGAAGGTGATGTTTGCCTAGTTATCTACAGGTGACCTATTCCAACCATGGTGGGGGACAATGTTTTTCGTTTTGTGGGACCGCCAGTTACTGAAAAAAGTCAACGCCCCTCAGGCCAAACGGGCGCCGCCCACAGATCTCAGTGCGATACACCTTGGACTAATCATCTGAGCTACGGACGGCCCAGACTTTAATCATCACCTATTGGTGCTATGCTATTGCATTGCGGCTTCATTGTCTTTTATTAAGCTGTTCTATTTTTGGAGGGAACAAAATTTATATTCTTTATTCTCACCTCGAGAAATCCTTAAATATGAATTTTTATAATAACAGTAAAATAAAAATGTTCATAATTTCTGTGTTTACTGCACTATACTTTTTTTTATTTTTTTATTTTTTTAAATCACAAAAAAAGGCGATCACTTCGCTCATTCAATAGTGAAAATAAGTGATACACACAAACGACCGCAATAGTTTTTGAAAAAAATATTTAATTATTGTT
>NW_027115780.1:2610-3705 GCF_000696795.3 Halyomorpha halys | reverse complement strand
TAACACGCTTTAACATGTTAAACCAAAGATCATGAATACCCCTAATGCTATACTTATAGCATTTAACATAGTAAAACATTTTACATTTAACACAATATCATGAATACCCCTACTGTAAGTTATAGGTACTGTGGGTAAGAGGCAAGAGGAACAAGCTTGTTATTAAACATTTATACCTGACTCGACCCATCTCGGAATTTCTTCCCTTGCCTTTCTTCGCCAGAAAAGAGAAACACATTAATCATTTTCCTGGTCATCAGAGATCAACATGTTATATTTATATCTTGTGCCAAGAAGTTTGTTTTCCAACTTTGGCCATTTGTAATAATTTATCCCTAACTGTGTTCTGGATACTGAATATTTCCCTCTTTAGGAACTTCTTACCTATTTTTATTATTTATTTTGTTAAATCCATAAATGTCTTCGTTTTTGTACCTCTTACATTAACCATGTAAAGTCCACTAGGCTAGTATTTTAATTCTGTAGCAAGATGAAATGTGTTTTAATAAAAAAATTAAATCATTGAATACCATTTGCTGAAAAATTATTTTTGCCTTACTTATGCCAGCATAGCTCTGAAGGTGTCTTATGCACTTATTGATTCATCCTAGATTTTATGAATGAATATGAAACAAAGACTTTGGAAGGTGCTAAGGCAAGTTGTGAATTGACGTGCTTCCCCCAGCCCCGCCCTGTAGTATGGGAGATCGATCAGAAATTCACTTAGGGGTAAAACTTCCAAGTGTTCTCGTCCTAAAACTAAAATTTAATAAATTAATTTAATTATTACTTAAATTTATTATATTAAAATAAGATATATGTGCTAAATATTAGGGACTTTAACACTAATGTTTAAATTGTAGGAAGATAGTCCAGGTAGCGGTCAATAAAGGTATCAAGATAGTAGAAGAAAACTATTTATTGTTAATCAACGTTTCGCCTCACTTTGAGGGGGTTCGTCAGAGCTAAATCAATTTTAGAATTTACAAAACATTGAAATGAAAACATTTCAAAAATATATGTATTTTTTTTTTATACCAGATCGGCCTGGTGGGCCTTACATGGTTGATATAACCGTTATATTATATATATATA
>NW_027115780.1:0-1005 GCF_000696795.3 Halyomorpha halys | reverse complement strand
CAACATATTTACCTATTGCATTATTTTGTACAGTTGTAAATTACATTAAATAAATAATTAAAAAATAAAAAAAATAAAGTTTTCTTTGTGGTTGATTTATTTATTAGTTCCGGTAAGCGATTGAACAAATATGTTACCATAGTTTGAAGTGCGTTTGCCAAATTTATTGTTACAGGGAGGTTCGATAATTTTGTTAGATATATTATTTATTTTCTAAATAAATTATTATCCATGAATTTTAAGATACTTCTGTAAAAATAAAATAGTTTAGGTGGTAAAGTAGCAACAATTTTAAAATTTTCTGCTTTATTACTGCGGTGCATTATTGTTCTTAATGTACGATGCTGTTACATATCCATTTTGATTAGTAACAATAGAACTTACCAGAACCTCTCTACTTGATTTTTAGAAGCAGCTTTCTAATTTACATTTGGAAGTTATCGCCTCAGTCAGTGTAACTAATTAGTTTGTAACCTTAGTGTAAATTACTCTTTTAGTTGAAATATTTAAAAAATAATTAATAATATACGAGATTACATGACATGCTTTAAGTTCCCGGATCAAGTTCATGTTACAACCGTTGTACTTGGGGCTTGATTAGTTCGACTTAAACTCTTCGGGGCCGTGATTGGCCAATCGATGCTGAGCCCGATTAATGCTTGTTCCTCGGCAGCCGTTTTACAGATTGTTATTAATCTTCAAATCCACTTAGTGGCATTTAGTAACAATGTAGCTAGCATTCAGTGTATGTATATAGCATAGAAATCAACAACAACCAATGAATAGAAGGATATATAGAATGATTAGAACATAAAAAAATAACTAACATTATTGATACATAAATAGTGTTGACAGTCATAATAGTTTAAGTGTCATAAGAAGATAAAGACTGTATGAGAATAGTAATATTAAAATTAACTAAGATGGGCTTTTGATCGAGTCTGGCAGCCAGGACTGATATACAAGATCCGTAAATTCCTATCCCCTACATATTATCTCATTATC
>NW_027115779.1:0-5524 GCF_000696795.3 Halyomorpha halys | reverse complement strand
AGTGGGTTTGGGTGGTTAGGGAGTTTATTATGGAAGGAATAATATCGGGTTCGGGCTAGATCGGTTACATAAGGAACATTTAGATCTTTTTGGATGGTTTTATTAGTAACAAAATAAGGAGCATTGAAGATTTTACGAATGATTTATGATTGTAAAGATTGGATACGAGAGGAATTCGAAGGTTTAGTGGAGCCCCAAAGCTCAACTCCGAATGTCCAGATGGGCCATATTATTTTCATGTAGATCAGTCTTTTGTAATGAGTTGGAAGTTTAGACCGTTTGTCTAGTAAGTGCTGTAATAGTCGGAATCCGCGTGCAGTTTCCTGTCTTTTCAGTATTGTGTGAGGATTCCAGGTTAGTCGTTTGTCAAGATGTAGTCCAAGATAACTAATCTGTTCTACAAGGGTAAGAGCAAATGTGATTTGATGGGATTTATTTTTATCCTCCAATTTCAACACCATTCTTCGAGGATTGTGATATGGGACTGGAGAGTTTGGGATGCAATCAAAGGGTTATTACTAACTGTGAGCACAATTGTTTAACTCAAATCAGAATTGTAGATAAATTTGTCCTTAATGTCGATACCAAGGATGTTTCACGAAGAAATATTTGTAATTATATACAAGAATATTGCATACTTAGTTATACTAGTGCATAACATGCATGTTAAGTTTCATTAAAAAAAAGTTTTAAATGGAGAATTAGAAAAAAATGTAACAACCTCTAAATTGCTGCAGACTCCTCAATTCTTGTAAAACGACTTATCCTCAAAATGAAGATTAGCTTTATAGCAATAAAAAAGAGAAAGAAGGCTTTTATGGATCAAAGGGAATGATACAGCATGTTCAAATAAATAGCTCTTCATGTTCAAAATATATGTACCAAAGCCATGAAAACAAGTAACTGTATGCTTAGGAGATATTTTTGCTATCCTTATCAATCAAGGATCATAAATTCGAAATAGGGACCTATTGGTTACAAGGGAGTCAGCCGTAAGGGTTGGAATGGTGATCAGGTAATCTATATACAGCAAGTTGAACGCACACAACTTGCCACTCCTGATAGCTTGTTTAGTCGGTATCATTTTCAATTCGTCACCTACCGATAAGGATAGAGTTTAACAACTCCAGAATAAATACAATAAAGTAAATCTCAAGACTATCAAGCAAACATACATGAATTCTAGGCGAAAAATACATAATATCCTTTCTTTTGTCTAGTTAACATTAAATTTCTTGAGCAAAACTTCAGAATATGTATTATTAATTTCAGATAGCCGAATCTATTAGAAGATCAAATCAACACCCGTTGAAAAAAGGAGAAGAGTAATTGTCAGTCATTTATTAATGATTTGGACAAATGTTAAAATGACTATTCTGAACTTTTTAAATATTACATTATATTCGGGTCCGGTGAAATTGAGAATTCTCACGAATTTGTTGGAAAACCCAATAATGTTCTTGTAATATGAAAATTAAAAAATACACTTAAAACCTTTTTTAAAGGTATGAGCCCTAAACCAGCTTTAAAACAAAATCTTATAAAGCACATATAAAATAGTAAAAACAATAACCTTCACTAAAGCATGATGAAATTTCACAATAAAATATAAAAAAAGCAATTTTTTTTTGCTCTACAGGTTTAGCTGTCAGATAAAATTTTGTTTTTATGTCCATAATTGTAACACTTTTTTTTATTTTATACAACATCTGATTCTATAATATAACTGAACATCACTGATAATACTTAAAATAATTAATAATTACTGATAGTAAAAAAAACTAACTACAATTTACTCTTTGATCGAGTTTGCCACACTGGAATATTTTCTCATAATGCGTTCTTATCTCACTGACAGATGGTTCTCTTAGCTGGAATCCTAGATTCTTTCATTTTATAAAGCAAGGTCCTAAATAGTTATAAAACTAAAATACCAATGCAACCTAATCAAATCCTAACCGCGCATACCAAAGACGCATGTGCATTATCACTGAATAATGATTCTTAAATTGCAACCCAAACTCTCCAAAACATATTATAACCCTTGAAGAATGGTGCCAATAATGGTGGATAGAAAATTAACTACAATGAATCCAATCATTTTAATCAAAATGATTATCATTAAAATAATTTTAATGATTTTCAACTCATCTCTGTCGAACAGAACCGCTACCTAAGACTAAATTTGGACAAACTAACTTGGATCATCATACAATACTGAAAAACCGTCTAAGATATCTCGTCGATTCCAATTATTACAAAACTTATCACACAAACGGTTCAACCTTAAAATTAATTACAAACGATTTTAGTATTATGGCATCCCTATAATATATATAATGATGTAACCTGTTTGAACTTATGGACATTCGTGGCCATTCAAGTATATAATCTCCTATCTAATCCTTTTAATCCAAATTTCTTCGAAAATCCCAGATTGTCCTTTCTTAGTCAAGAACAAAATCGTTCATAATGAACTAAATATTCCATATTTTCCCTTTGGCCTCAACAACGGTCTACCAAATAAAAACCCAAATTTACAAGTTTTTAACCATGCTTCCTCTTTAATTCCCAACAAACTTCCTAAGCGTCTGAAGTTACTTTTATAAAAAAAATTTTTATTGATTTATTTCTATTTACAACTGTACATTATAATACATTTAGTAAATTTGATCTCAGTTAAATTGGAGAGTTACAGGCGTGTAGAGAAACTACTCTAATTTTATAAAATTTAATGTTGTAGGTAGTTTCTAAAAAACTGTTGACATGTCATTCATTACACCATTGCTATGTATTGAACATTGCAATATTATAAACATTTTCATACAGTTTTTTGACAGAGAATCTGGATGGCCTTCGAGTCTGGGAAACTCTGGTTCGTCAGTAAAAGTATTGAAACCTGTCAATGCATGGCAACATTGGCACTGACCTTAGGTGGAAGGCTACCTGAATGAAAGAATAGTTTGTTCCAAACACTTGTCGGGAATTCTTTATTATATATGATTCGGGGGTGGAGGTACAAGAAGCCAATGAGCAAGAAGGGGCCAAAAGGTCGCACCCTAACTATTGGGTGAGGAGAAGTCGGACTGAATTACGGAGAAGACAGGGTTAAGACATTCGCAGCTAGAAGGTTAAAGGGGAAGGACATTGAGCGGACCATAATGAAGAAGAAATGACAGCCATCCACAACATCACTGGCAGCTTTTCACCCACCCACCTATCAATAAATCTAATAGGTGTTCATGCATAATGTAAGGATATTTTTGGCAAAACCATCAACCTAAATCATTTGTTTATTTGTGTAACTTTGAAGATTATTTTATTTAATAACACTCACTGATTTATTGTGTACTTCAATGGGTAAATACATTATTCATTAAATTACTAAACATTAAACTACTAAACAATGAAATGCTAATTTTACAATTAATCATTTAAAATTTATAACTAACAAAATATTCCGGGCTGATTGCTAGAATCCGAAAACTAAGATTCGGTTGTAAGTGGATATCATGGAAACCCGAAGACGTGGATCCCCTAGAGCGGATGCTGATGACAAACGGGATTAGCCCCCTCGTTAGGAGAGATGATGAAGTACAGAGGAACTTCATCCCCACCGGGTCCAGGCTACTCTATTACTTTAGTTTGTGCGTCCAATCTGCTTTTACCTCTTAGTAAGTAATTACGTAGTGGAATAATTAAAAAAGGAACTATCACTTACAATAAATATACTTATTAAAGAGAATAATTATCAATTTTATCGCTTAGCCGAAATTGTATGTAAGCTTCAACAATTCTCCTTTGGCGTTATAGGCTTTATTTTGATTAAATGCGTAAAATTCTTATTGTATAACAATAAAACATTGTGCCAAGGGGTACATAATTGGGCTATATGCGATTTTAACGCCTTCTAGCAGTGGAATGATAAGAAAGAGAAGTATTTAACAAGTCATCTAATTCAAACTTACAAGGTAAGGTAATTAACCATTTCCCCCTGGAATAAGTTTTAATTAATTTTAAAAAATACAATTAAACTAAAAAACAAAAATACAGAAAATAAAACTAACCACAAAATTGCTTCAAATTTTAAGTTTAAGCCATTATAACTCGTGAAAACTTCGATCAAATTCAAATGTTTTGTCGCAGCTCCAAAAACGAGTTTTCTCTCTGATATGATGATGAAGTACATATGGAGAATCTAAAAATTCACTTAAATATATTTATACAATCATAAATGTAGTGTAACACGCCTTATATTAAAATTAAACCAGTAGAATCAAATTTTGTGCCGTATGGAATATTTTAAAATATTTCAATATTATATCATGAAAATTTGATGTTAATCAGTTGATACAAGAACCTGAAACATATTTTCTGGTTCGGGGCTACAAAACTGACATTCATTAATCAACGAAAAAGTTCCAGTTTCAGCAGCCACAAGGAGCATAATCACACCAAATTTTAAGAAACTTTTTTATGTTATTTACTGTATCAATAAATAACTAGTAATAAAATATCTTGTGGCATAAGAGTTTCTGTCAAGCACATGGATTATATAATAGCATCCTCACGATTTCTATTGGATAGGTAAGTACTGAGTTATCTACATTTCAAGGTATGAGAATAAATGTTATTATTTTTTTTTTTTAAATAAAGGTGATTCTATCTTTTAGAATAAAATCTAAGGAATCATGAGTACGGTGAAGTAAAAGTATTAGATCAAATTTAATAATTGGGACTGGACCATTTCAGCACTAATCCCCAACCTTCTTTAAACTTTGGACGAAATCGGATAAGCCATTTTTGAAATACGGGTGTGGTGAGGAAAATATGTTTACACATGCTAAATCAAAATTAGTTCATACAATCTGATAAACTCGATATGAAACCTACAATATATGCAGCCGCACAATTCCTAAAATTTCATGAATATAGATTTAATGATTTACTGGATTTTGCCCGAAGAAAAATTTTCCTAAAGAACCAACTTTGTCCCTTGAGACCTAAAACGCAAAATGCGAGAGAAAATCTTCAATTTAACGAACATAGAGTATTTTTTCAATTTACTGGATGAATATTTGTTTACATACTTTCAGTTGTGGAGCATTAAAAAATATATTTGATTTCTATTTTATACGTATCTAGAAAACCAAAATTTGGAAATTCAAAGTCAGATTTAATTTTTTTTTCTTGCTCAGTTACTAAGGTTCATCAATTAAAATATTAAGAAAAAAGGTTTTATGGAATTTATTTCTTTACTTTATTACTTATTTATTCATTATCCTTATCTTATTTCTTATTACTTCACACATTTCAATGGAGTGTGGGGTGGCTTAGTGAGGTACTGCGCCACTAACTCGAAGAACATGAGTTATAAAAGGTTGTGGATAATTATTTATTCTGTTATTGTACCACCCCTGCCCTTCATAGGTTATAGTAGTACAGATTAATTTCAACCATTATATTTAATTGTCTTTAAATACTTCACCATAAAATTTTACCTTTGTACTATCTATATTTTTAA
>NW_027115778.1:6113-7641 GCF_000696795.3 Halyomorpha halys | reverse complement strand
AACCCCCATCGTATTTGGGAGCCTATGGCGTCCTCGATAAATGTAGTGAATTTTAATTACTTTCTCTTACCTGTATATATGGAATACATAGTAAGGAAAATAATTGCGATTTTGCAAAACTTCGGATTCACGTTTTGGACTGAAATACTTTTTGAGGGTGGCAGGAATTTATACCGACCGGAAGTACCACTTTATAGGATCCACATTTCATATTTTTTTCGATTTTCTGAATAGGGCGTAAATGACGAATGTTAATAAAATCTTCCTCTAAGATGCTTTTATTTTAAAAAAATTACCTGTTCTCATTGTTTATGTGTACTAAATAATGATTAAAAACAAAATATTTTATGTATAAGTCATCGCAATCTAGATATTTATTTTTTTATAAATATTACAACTAACAACAAATATTACAACACTGAGTAATAGTGATAAAAGTGATGAAAATCACATTCATGCCAAAGGTATAAAATATATTTTAAAAAAAAGTAATAAAGAAGGAGAAAGCGAAAAAATTAATTGAACTAATATATCAAAAATATAGATTCTAGTCACATTTATACTGTTCTTTATTTATAACTAAAGGAGAAAAAAAACAGACCGCCCGATCTGTCGTGATTGCATACGTACGTATACTGCGTTACTTTTCATTATGTTGTATTTTTGGTAGGAAAAAATTCATATTGGTTTACTTTATCAACGTTTTTTTCTCAAAAACACTAAATATGTATTTTCATAATTGAACAGAAAAATAGAAATCTTTTGTTCAAAGTTTTCCTCTTTCTCGTCTTTAGTATATCTATTTTTTTTTTCGGAAATCATAAAACAATAAGGATAACTTAAAACACTAGTGTACCAATCTATACAAAATTTGGGAACATAAATAGGGTGGTTAGGAGTGCTGGGGTGCTAGGTGAAAGCTAGTAAGAAAAAGATTTTTTATTTATTGTCATAAATAAACATGCCATACTTATTATAATTTAACTTTAAAATTGGTTGTATAGCCAAGCATGATGTTGTCCTGTGAGCTGCCTTGTTCTATGGATTATGGAGAGTATTCTGCTAACTCTGGTGTGTACTGTCTCTCGCCTGGATTTGCGTCATCTCATCCCTTCATACTGGACGGATTCAGACTTACAGTTACCTAGGCACAACTAACCTAACGCTGTCCTGATCCTAACGATCTAGAACCGCGCGGCATGGACTGGCGTTGCTCGGGGTCAGCAGTCCCTTATATGGTGGGACGGAAATGTGGTCGAGGTCTCTGCCATTTCACCATCTTGCGCTTTCAAGGTTTTATACTCAAGAATATTTACCAAGTATTAAATATTTATTTTTATAATATACAGAAGATGGTCGGTCGATAACAAGTATTTGCCTTTGGAGGCGCCGGATCGGAAACACTATCAACTTAAAATCATATTGTATAATAATTTATCAGAATGTATCATATATTGTATTTTATCAGGATCCTTCATTGAAAAAATTGCTAAGTGCGCTGTAGAAGAAGTGAAAAGGTCACTTAGTC
>NW_027115778.1:4684-5041 GCF_000696795.3 Halyomorpha halys | reverse complement strand
GTTGCGGTCAAAGGAGAAATAAAAATAGTTTACAACTATTTATTTTCCAACGTTTCGCCCCACTTTGCAGGGCTTCATCAGGGCTGTCCAAATAACTAAGTTGAACAGACCAAATTTTAAAATTTTTTAAATTTATATTTATATTTTTATGGTTGAAAACAAGTATGGTGGTATGGAAAACCCGATACTCTAATCAATCGCCTGGAAAAAAACGTAGAATCATTGATAAACATTTTTTTTTATTTATACATAAACCTTTGTTAGCTGAACATATATTGAGAACATAAAATGTTATTGGTTCAATTGATGATCATTCCCGATGACTGATTGCTGCTAATTTTCACCATATTATTATAA
>NW_027115778.1:0-578 GCF_000696795.3 Halyomorpha halys | reverse complement strand
ATTAGTGTCGCACTTAAAACAAGTTGTTACAAGAAGAGGTCTTTGCTACCTATTGCACTTGCAACCTCTTTGGATTGTGGAGAGAAAAGACAATAAGCTGTTAACCTTAACTGTTATCTGTCTGTACACAGTGTATAATGTTACTCAGTTTTCATCTTATACCTACAGTTTAATATCATCTCTATCTTTATCATATCTATATCTTTGTCAACATCTTCATCAATTGCACTCAGCTGCTAATTATTCTGATAATGAACCTACAGTCACCTGCACATCAAGTGTTTCACCTTTACATTCACATTATATCATTCATTTAGTTCCATATTTTTAATGATAGTCATTACATTTTATTAGTATATTTCACTAAGTAAATTGTTATTTATCTTGATTTATCACAACGTTTTTAATTTATCAATGTTTATCTTTGAAGAGCTCTTTAGGTTAGGTTTTTATTATGGAGAGTTTTGTATCTAATTCAATTTTTCATTATTTCAGTTGATCTTTTAAAGAATGTTTCATGCGTTTTGTTCTAATAATGACCTATTATTTTCAACTTATTATTATTTTTCTCTTATTAA
>NW_027115777.1:19363-19664 GCF_000696795.3 Halyomorpha halys | reverse complement strand
ATTTAAATGTATGAAAGTGGTTAAAATAAAAATATATGTAATTCAATTATGAATTTACTTCAAACATGAAAGTGCAGGGTGTATCAATTATATTCCTCTTGCCACGCATGTTTCAAACACAGCTCATAAATAGAAGAGAAACTCAAAAAGTTTTTCAACAGCCCCCTTGTTATTCTGCAAAATGACCTGAGGGATTCGTATCCTTGGCAGTTAGTTAAAATGTGTTTAACGGTAAGTCGCATATCACAAGTCTGGCATACAGGTGGAGAATCAAAAGCTATAAGATAACCTTGGATCGTCG
>NW_027115777.1:18828-19313 GCF_000696795.3 Halyomorpha halys | reverse complement strand
ACCACTTCCAGATTTCTAGCGAAATCTTAAAAATGGTCAGCTAATTCTTTCATCCACCTATTTTGGTTTTTATCAATTCTTCTTCATAAGATATTCGTGGCGTTCTCGTTGTCCCTTGTTCGAGGCTGAACTGCATCACAGGAAACCACTTCATGAATCACACTGTCTAGTTTTCTGTTAAAAGTGAGGTTAAATAGCCGACCATTGTTAAATTTGTCTGGTTAGTATCGTTCATTAGACTCCTTCAAATATAGCGATGATTGCGTTTCATTTAGTTCCGTCAAATAAGTTATTTTTCATCATTTTTATTTTTTTGTACATATCGCATTTCTCACACTACATATCACTTTTCTTAAATTGAGGCACAAATGATAGTTTATTTCTTTATTGCGGTCCCTCTATACACTGTCTCAAAGCTAGTTGGATAGTATATAGAATACATAGAAAACAAAATAATACTTTTTTTTTGTCAGATGTTCCACTAT
>NW_027115777.1:17431-18321 GCF_000696795.3 Halyomorpha halys | reverse complement strand
TTCGAGGCTGAACTGCATCACAGGAAACCACTTCATGAATCACACTGTTCAGTTTTCTGTTAAAAGTTAGGCTAAATAGCCGACCATTGTTAAATTTGTCTGGTTAGTATCGTTCATTAGACTCCTTCAAATGCAACAGTTCATAAAACAGCTTAATTTTTATCAAACTATACATATCTGATAGCTCTTTTCACGAAATAAAGATATCACTGTTTTTCTTTATGTTAATTTTACCTAAAATATGTATAACAATGAAGATTACAGCTATTAAATTAATTGTCAACAAATTAGTTCCGGAATTGTGTTCGTCGGACATGTTTTTTCAAGTAATGTTGAGCGTAAACATTAAATTTTATCTCCAACTAATTTCTAACCTATGGGGATGTGACAAAACGTCATAGGACTTGTAGGAAAACGGAAAGTCGTATAACTTTGTTCTTCAATAGACCTACCAAGTTTAAAGACAGTCAGAATCCATCAATTACCATAAAGAATTGAAAAATTGGTAAATTAGTACAATTTCTAGAAGTAAAATCTAGTTCTAAGAATGTGGAGAATATTAATATTTAGTAGATAAATTGATCGAACCAAAATTCTTGATCTCCAAATCCAATGTATCCATGTAGTTGTTACCGTTTAGTCACATTAGGCCTTTAAAATAAATCTTATCTTTCTCCATTAGTCATCTCCAAGTGGTACAAGGTTGTAGATAAGTTGGAAAACCCTAGAACCCTGAATAAAAAATTGTCTAATTACACATTATTTCCCAGATTCAAACCCCTTTCTTATATAAAACATCTCTCTGAAGCCCTTAAGAAAACTGATATAGGTGAAATAAAGATTTTACATAAGACCACAAATGAACTTGACCGAATTTTCATTCGAGTCAC
>NW_027115777.1:14667-15426 GCF_000696795.3 Halyomorpha halys | reverse complement strand
TTTCACTTTCTAAAAATCATTAATATTTATGATCACATATAGTCTAACTAATTGTAATTGTAATTGTAAATTTGTAAATTGTAATGTAATGTAACATGTAATAGTATTAGTAATTGTAAATTTGTAAATTGTAATGTTATGTAACTTGTAACAGTAATTGTTAATTTTTAACTTGCTCACTTTATAACTTTGTAAATATGTCAATAGTAATGTACTAACTTTGTAAATTCAGTGTAAATGACCCTAGTGGTCGAAACACTTAAATAAATAAATAAATAAATTCAACACAAAACAGTGCAAATACATTTATTAGGCTTAGGTCCCCCAGGAACCAAAATATTGTGTATCAGACTCCCTTCCTCCCTCTCATTAATTGACCATTAATTGCAATTACTAAAAGGTCCTACATAATAGTGCAGAAGTAAATACATATACATCTCTACCCATATCAACATTTTTTAGTTACAAATATTTTTTATTACTCCGGTTATTGTGATATTCTTGGATTATTTTCTTTGTCAGTTTATATTACCCTTTTATTTTTTTATATTAGCCTTTACATTAGTATTCTTTTGATATTGCTTTTTAACTTAATTCATATCATCCTCATCTCTACCTTTTATTCATCCCACAAGCTTCCTTTTACATTATATGTTTATGTACTTTGTAATACTAATTTAGTTGTTAGACTAACTATTTATGAGCTGTCTTTATTTAAATATCCTCAACAAGATATTTCTGTTAGATGATTATTTACCT
>NW_027115777.1:10905-11438 GCF_000696795.3 Halyomorpha halys | reverse complement strand
TAGTTTAAAAGAATTCAATAACAGTATAGAACTAATATAAATTATTGAAATACTTCATTAAGTTAAAATTACAAACTTTTAAAATGAGCATTGGCTTTTGCTGCTTTTTCGTTGCCAAAAATGTATTCATTCACCTTTTCATTTCTTGAGATATTTTAATATCATGTTAATAAATATTAATTAAAATTTATCTGTAAAAATTTATTCCATTGTATAACTAATTTTCTTCTTTCATTTTTTTTTTAAATTTACACGAACACTAATCAATAGGGTAAATTTTAAAAATAATTTTCAAGCTAACATACAATGTAATTTTTTTTAGTTCTAATTATAATAATAAAAGGTTTTGCGAACCTATGTCTTCACCATTATCCTTACAGCGATGGAATATTTATGAAAGGAAGAAAAAGACATTGAACATAAAAATGCTCCAACATTTATTAAAACACAAAATATCAAAGGCACTTTGTACAGTATAATATTTTTCATAGGTAAGCATTAACAGCAGATACTTAAAAGAATAAATAAAAAAT
>NW_027115777.1:5321-6425 GCF_000696795.3 Halyomorpha halys | reverse complement strand
ATACAGGTGAACTTCATTCTTCTAACTTCTCAAACATATTTTTGATTCATTCGATATCTTAAGATAATGTTCTATTTTTGCTAGGAACGAATCCTTAAATAAATTTAAGGGGAAGTGAAAAATAACTCCTTGTGAGGCTCTATAATTGATTTAACTTCCTAATGGTACGCATAATTGGCCAAGGATGACATGAATCTTTTTGTTTTACTTAGAGTCTGAACCAGGGACAACGATGTATTTCACGAAAAAAAGGCTTAGAAAATTGAAAAACGATCAATACTAGGCGAGATTTGAAGCTAAACATTTTTTTTAACCTTCTTTAATATAGCATTATATGAAATAAAATTATTCCAAAAATTTGTATGATTGTATTAAGGAGAGCGCCCCTAATACAAGAATCCGGTGCTTGAAATCCAGCTCATAAATCACAAATCTGCAAGTAATAAAAAAAAATAGTTTAAATATAATTTTTTTCAATTTCTTGAGACTGGTATTTATTGATTAAATAAATCAAATTGTATCCTTTTTTAGTCTCAACACTTTTTATTTCATCAATAGTCCAACGTTTCGGTCAATTCGGCCTTCCTCAAGGACAATCTTCAAATATAAATTCTCACCTCACATCAAAATTTAAAATGTTTTGCAGGCTATTCTGCTTAGGTCATTAATTATAAGTCAAACACACCCTATTCTTTTAAACTTCATTAATTTTTAAAACTTTCAATTTTCAATTAATCCACACTATCAGCGAAGTTTTTTTAAAAAAGTAGGGTGTGTTTGACTTATAATTAATGACCTAGGCAGAATAGCCTGCAAAACATTTTAAATTTTCATTTGAGTTGAGAATTTTATTTGAAAATTGTCCTTGAGGATGGCCGAATTGATCGAAACGTTAGACTATTAATAAAATAAAAAGTGTTGAGACTAAAAAAGGATACAATTTGATTTATTTTATAAAAAAATCATAGTTTCGACCTCCGGAAACGCATTTTTTGGTGGACCTAAAACTCTTACAAATTAGTTAATCAATTTTACTGAAGTAAAATTTAAAGTTCAATTCCCGAATTGGTTCTAGTTTTTTGTTTTCATCTATAACTCCTCCTA
>NW_027115777.1:3125-3609 GCF_000696795.3 Halyomorpha halys | reverse complement strand
ATATAGAATTATTTTTCACTTATATTTACATTGTATAATAGTGTTTAATCCTATCTTTGTTTAGTTTTTTATTGTCCTATTATTAGTTAACTATTTTTAGTTGTTTTGTACCTTTTTTAGCCTTGATGAAGCCCTACAAGGAGGTCCGAAACGTCTCCAATTAAATAGTGCTAACTATTCTTTGTTACTTTTTGACCCCACACCCGACCATCTTTCTTCATACGTGAAAAAAATATATTTTTTTACTTAGTTGTTAATAGTTGACAGTAGTTTATTTTTAGCAGAAGATGGTTGGGGGTGCGGGTAGCGAATAAATACAAATAAATAAAAACTTATTTATTTTTGCCGACGTTTCGAATATCTGCCTGGCATCCTTAATGAAGACCTGAAATTTAGGTCGAAACGTTGGCACAAATGAATATGTTTTTTTGTATTTATTTGCTGACCGCTTCGATATCTTAAGATAATGTTCTATTTTTGCTAG
>NW_027115777.1:0-520 GCF_000696795.3 Halyomorpha halys | reverse complement strand
TCTACACAATAGAACAGTAACTGCAATATTATCCTTGAAAAGTAATTATATTATTTAGCAGTGGAGGTTTATTTTATTCAAGAAAAAGCTACCTTAACTAAAACTACCTAGCACACAATAAAAAAATATTCATCTTTATTCAAAGTATAGTAAGTTTGATAATATTAATAGAAGTCTCCTGTAAGAGACCAAATAGCAGTCTTAAAATTAAAATGGAGTTAAAGTTCAATATTTTCCATGATGCAGTTTTTCAAACTGCAACATTTTTTCAAATAATCAGGAAAAACAATCCGTAAATATATTTTGGCAAATATCGAGAAAACTACTTTTCCTTGGAAAATAATTATCATAAACTTTATGTTACATTTAGCGATCTTTAAATAGAAACCCTTTACGTTCAATATTTTCCGAGATTTAATTTTTCGAAAACCAATTTTTTTCCGTAAAAATTAATGTAGTGGTTTGCTCTGTAAAAAGTGGTACTTTTACTATCCTTTAAAGCAATAATGTATATTTTTCT
>NW_027115776.1:4228-5160 GCF_000696795.3 Halyomorpha halys | reverse complement strand
ACTGCCGTTTCAACCTTCTAGGTGGGCTGTAAGGATGGGTGGAACTAGATAAGGTTTGAACCAAAGGATTAGGATGGTTGGAAAGGTTTATATGGTATTTGGTTCGTATGAGGTCAAGGACAAAAGGGATATGTAGGTCATGGTGAAGTATTATCCACTTTATTAGTAATTTAGTTATGTTCATCGCATCGTATTGTTGTTAGTTATTTTACTTACTACTCTTATCTTATATTACTTTATTTCCACTTCTTTAAATTTGTTATTCTAGTTTTATATTTATTTAATGACCCTCTTTCTGGTCATTTCTGACGGTGGACGGGGAGGGATAGGTTATCTACAGGGCACTGCTCTATTCTAAACTGTTAGAGGGGTCAAATTTTCATTTCGTGGGACCTCCACAACACAAGAGTTTCTATTCTAACTGGACCCACTTTAGTGCTGACGTTGCAAAGATCTGCGCCTTAACTCCCTCAGCTAAAGACAGCGCAGTTAGATTTACTTTCACTTACATATACATGAAATATTTAGTATTGTGATCGAGTAAAATTTTAAACCTCAGTTTATAAAATGAATTACAAGTTTTAAGGACCCCTGATTCCAAATAAGCAATCATCGCACTGTGTTAGGGTGGGTTGTACTTTAATTTAAAAATGTTAGAACGCTGATTGACCGTGTGCAATAATTAAAGGAAGATGATCCGGGTACGGTCAAAGAAAAACTTGTGATTATAAATAGTTTAATCAGTATTTGAGTTTTTTCCAGTTTCGGCACCAGTTACGTGACAGCGGGAAGCAATGAAATAAAATATGGAAAAAAATAATAAATAAATATATATGTTTATAGAAGAACAAACTCTGAATACCAAATCAAGACTGCTTTATTGACAGGATCCGTCCATACATATATACACATATACCTATTCAATTCAAAGT
>NW_027115776.1:0-302 GCF_000696795.3 Halyomorpha halys | reverse complement strand
GTATGAGGATTCCATGTCAGTCGTTTGTCCAGATTTAGTTCTAAGTAACGGATCTGTTCAACAGGAATGAGTGGGGTATTATTAAAAGATACTGTGGGGCAAGGCGAAGGTTTACGACGAAGGGTATATTCTTTAATATCAGATAGGTTTTATCTGATATGAAATAGTCTGACAGGGTTTAAAGGGACAGTTGCCCCTCCCTCGTCTAGAAGTAAAAAACAAATTATTGACTTAATAAAAATTAATTTTATATTTTTAATTATATATAATTTTCTTAAACCTTGGCAATCATGGCCTGGGCC
>NW_027115775.1:1089068-1095651 GCF_000696795.3 Halyomorpha halys | reverse complement strand
TTCTGATTGGCTCCTCAAATCACTGTGCCAGCTCGCCCATATTCCCTCTACTAAGGGATAAAGAATATTATTGTAATAATCTGGAAACTCTGGGATGCACCATATTCGGGAAAGTTTACTAGTATCTTTTTTTGTGCATGGTTACGTCAGCTGCAAAAAAATATATATATATTGCTTTGAACTATACGATAAATCATCGTTCACAGAATTTTCATAATTAAAACATTATAGCATGTAAGGGAATTTCAATCCTTGAAATCACTAAGGAAACATTAATAAATTGAACCAACAATCTGACAGGACTCTTCATTCTCCATTATTATAATACAAAGCAATCTTTGTATTTATATTCTGAATGCTAATGCTTAATTTTAAACATTTGACCCAGGTCTCCACGTTTATAACACTGCCTAATAGAAAAAAAATAGCATATTAAATTTTAAACTAATTTAAAACTGGTTCAGTATTCAGAGGAGGTATTGAATGTATTGAACATTCTAGGCTAGCATAAAACTAATTAGCCAGGTTTCGAATAACCTTCACGACCTCGTCTCTCTTTGTTGCTAACACGTTCGATATCTGTTTGCTAATGAAAAGTCTGATACGCCTTTGATACGCAAGCTCACTTCAGGTTTTTGTTTGCCAGGTCACCCAGCAACAGACAACATCCGAACTCTTTATCAGATGAGTATCACACCTTTGCGATTCGAAAGCATCGGGTACATTTCGGAAGGGTTTGTAGCCAATTTGTAGAACGAAAAGGATATTTGATTATAACTAACGAGTAATCGAATGAGTGTTGTGTTGCAATGAAGGATCAGGAAGAAAAAAATTCATATTATATTAAAATAATGGTTACATCGCATAGCGCAACAGTTTTGGTGGTGAAGTGAACTACATGGAGCTCCTTTCTGTGCCGTATCGTTTAATTCGTTTCAAAGGTACATCGGTAATATCCTTAGGTTCTACCAAGAACAGTACCTCGACAAAGCGAATCTTTTTTTATTTTGTAATATTACATCTTGTTGTATTTTTAGACAATGCTAACATGGATAGAGTTCATTCACACCACATTTACAAATATATAAATTAAATGATAAAAAAAAAAAAAAAAATAGAAGAGAGAAGAAATAAATAAACACACACACACAAAAATTAACTGTAAGTAAAATAATTTGTTAAACACAATCATTCATTTTCCAAGGAAGGTTACCCTTTTTAAATATTGCTCGATTAAACTATCTTAAAGTTTCCTCTTCCCGTTTTAAGCTATTATTTCAAAAATGATATAGGACCGTCGACTTCGGCGGGTCTTAGTGGGGCGGGTCCGACGGGGAAAGATTGCCTTTTTTGTGTTATGATCTCCTCTTGTGAGATTGTGACATGTCGTACATCGACCAACCTACTCACTATAATTGTTTGTTTAAAAAGTCAGATAAGTAAGGAAGGTTACCCTTTTTAAATATTGCTCGCTTAAACTATCTTAAAGTTTCCTCTTCCCTTTTTAAGCTATTATTTTAAAAATGATATAGGAACGTCGATCTCTGGGGGGTCTTAGTGGGGCGGGTCAGACGGGGAAAGATTGCCTTTTTTGTGTTATGATGTCCTCTTGTGGGATTGTGACATGTCGTACATCGACCAACCTACTCGCTATAATTGTCTGTTTAAAAAGTCAGATAAGTAAGGAAGGTTACCCTTTTTTAAATATTGTTCGATTAAACTATCTTAAAGTTTCCTCTTCCCGTTTTTAAGCTATTATTTCAAAAATGATATAGGGCCGTCGATCTCTGGGGGTCTTAGTGGGGCGTGTCCGACGGGGAAAGATTGCCTTTTTTGTGTTATGATCTCCTCTTGTGAGATTGTGACATGTCGTACATCGAACAACCTACTCGCTATAATTGTATATAATAATTTATTTAAATTCAGCCGGTGGAACTCTGAGCTCTTCCCCCTACTTGTAAAGGAAAGGGCAAGAATCAGGAGATACTGGCGCTTCTCTTTCAATCGCGTCACTGGTATTAAAAGCTAGTGGAGGATGAGTGATGGAGTTAACCTCAGACGCTCAGGACTCGAGTGGAGATTCAAGCAATTTCCAGAACTCCAATATAATTATTTATAATAGGTCTCAGGGCCACTGCCCTTTAAGCCTTCTTGGGGGATAGTAGGGATGGGTAATGCTATATAAGGATTGGGCTAAGGGATTAGGATGATGAGTGAGTTTCATGGAATGCGGTAAATTTAGATTTAATAAGGTCTGATAGAAATGGGATATTTAGGTCATGATATAGGGTATTGGTGGTTACATAGAATGGAGTATCGACTATTGCTATCTAAAGCTACGTTGCCTGAAAAGAAAAACAATTTTTTTTTCTAACAACGCCATTAAAAATCAATATAAATAACAGATATAACTATTAAATTAATAAAAAAATAGTGAAATTGAATTTTGTTGCAAACAATTATATCTGATGTATGTGAACGTTTCATGCAATTACAATAACGATATTTCAAATAGTCACTTTATTTTTTTACTTTAAATGCTTTTTCTTCAGTTATTTCAAGTCCTAGTAAGATTTTTTAGTAGTATATGTATCATTCTTAACTATATAATTCTAAAAATGTTGGTAATTTTTTTTTTTTTATTCAATACCAGATCGGCCAGTTGGGCTTTACATGGTTAATGTAAATGAAACAATGCCATTTATGGATTCAACAGATTAAATAATTGACTGCTAATTAAAAAAAATTTAAGAATTCAATTTAATTAAAATGGAGCGAATTTAAGAAAAAGATACAGGGGAAAAAAAGACAGAAATTAAGATAAAATATAGTTTAAGAGTGACAATAAAATAACTTATAAATATATAATTTATAACGGGATGTTCGGCAGCAGCCTGGGTTTCAGTCTTCGGGTTGTTGTTGGGTTTCCCAAGTTGTAGGTCACTGTTGTCACTGTTGTCGCTCCTTTAACTTTAGGTAACTGGGAGTGGAACTTAATGAACTTTTTTTTTTTTTATGTAATCCTCTATTGTCTCTTTTGTAATTCCCGATGCAATGGGATGTTTCTTACAAACCAAGGAGCATCCACTGAAATTCTTACGACTTTATTTTGAAAAATTTGTAATTTTATCCTTTTTGTAAAGAATGCCGCTACCTAGACTTCACAGCCATACATCAGCACTGGCCTGAGAATTGTTTCAAAAATATGAATTACTGCTTCTGGTTTTAATTTGTATTTTCTATTTAGCATAGGATATACCATTGCTGACCTTTGTTAAATAATGAAATGGCATATAAGAAAAACTGGCCCGATCTTAGTACTTCTTTTGTGTAGCGCGTGTAGTAAGATTGTAAAGTAATTAGTTTAGATTTTCTGATTTTCAATTGAATTTCTGTATTTATCCAGACCCAGTTGTTTCGAATTTTGTAGTTTTTATAAACATAAATTAAATTAGGAAGTGAAAAGTATTTATAATTGAACATGACCTTCTCCTTCTGAAATTTTCGACTACGTCGCCTGTCTTATCAATTTAAGTACAACTAATGATTCAGTGTGTGCTTTGAGATGCTTTGAGGAGAGTTGGCAGTTAGAGACAGACACGTTAAACAGACGCTGAGTTAATTATCATGCCAGGTCATGATTACATCTCCACTAAGTCCTCTTACTTTAACTTAAAAGGGGAAACACTTTGTTCTTCCAGGCTACTGATCCTCCAACCGTCTAATAGCTCTTGAGATGTACTCGGTTAAACCTCTCTGGTACATACCTCCCAGAACTTACTCTTTTATCAAGTTTTGATTACGATTTAGCCTTTGTTTCGTTAAAACATATTCTTGCACGAATCATCGACCTAGAAATGAGGTTTTTCCAGGAATTCCTTTCTTTTACGTCTCTTTAATTCTAGGTGAAGTGAGTAATGTTTTCGAATTTAATTTTTGAAATGCAGTTTTAAACGGATCTGTGCATTTATAAGCTTATACGTCTTTCACACAAAAAATATACAATAAAAATATAAAGATAAATTGAAAGATGAACATGAAAATCGAAACATATTTGCGATCAGCAACACAATTTACAAAAAACATAAAAAATTATAATCGATCCTGTACGTGGAATAAAAAAAGAATAATAAAGAAGTGTGGTGTAACCAGAATTTGTTTAAGGGGTCGGTATGTATTATTTAAAAGAAGAAGTATTAATCAAAAAATAAAGTAAATACACAAATACTAATCAAAATATAAATAAATACATTTACAAAAACATTACACAAAATAAATTAAGCATCAGTCAAAGTACTAAATGAATACTTAAGTATTGCTAAAAATACCAAAGAAGTACACAATTTTTACTCAAAATAATTCAGAAGTATTATTTAGGATACTTGGAATAAGTTCAATATAATAAAAAGAAAGCAAGTATTATTCAAGATACATAAAGTAATACAGTTGTATCAATCAAAATCATTCAAAATACGAAACCAACACATAAACATGACTCAAAATATTTTTTTTTTTGTAATAACTTTATTGAAATTTACAACTGTATATTACATAATACATTTAGTAAATATGGTGTTAGTTAATATGGAGTGTTACAGGTGTGTAGAGAAACTACCCACTGGTAGCACTAATGACATTTTACATTAGCTGGTCTCGTGGGCATCTTCTTTTCAGGTGCCTCGGAGGATTGTCAGGAATGGAAGAGGATCCAAGGCTATAAACTAGGGGGTTTGAGTGCCAAAATATAAATAAGTGCATAAATATTATTGAAAATACAAAAGTAATATTTCACCATTATTCAAAATACAAAAAGTAATACTTACGTATTACTCAAAATACAATAGTAATGCAAAACCTAAGTATGCTTTTATATTGAAAATGGTATGATATTGTATTAATAATAAAATAAATTCACTGAGAAATCCTAACAAATTACCATAGAAAATACGTTAAATCAAAGTCATTTGTTATATTTTTTTATGTCATTTTACAATGTTTTTACAATTTTTTATTTTTTTTTTAATAATTTATTTATTGATATTTACAACTGTATACATATATACACATCAAGTAAATTTGCTGTAAGTGATATTATGACATGATAAAAACATGTGGAGAATCTACCCATAGATAGAACACTAAAAACATTTCTAAAGAAGATCTCGAGGCCGTCTTATTTTTTTACAATTAATTTATAAAATAAATTTATGATTAGAACATAACGGTTTTATTTCAGTATTTCACAGAAAACTGATTCAAAAGTTTTTAACATTAAATTTATAGTTGTAGTAAGAGTTTTCATTAAGGTAATTGGTAACGATAAAATTCCACATACATCTGTGTTTTTTTTGTAACCATTGATAGTAGATCACTAATCTTCCTCACAAAAATCTATAAGTAAGTGCATATGTGCTTATTAATACAATTTAACCATTATACGAAAATTACCCGACATTTTTTTTAAACAAGCCAAGCTTGTTTAAGAAGAACGATTTGGTTACAATTATTATTAAATATGAGTTTCAATGGAGGTAATTATTTAACCAAAATCCCTATAAATTCTCTCATTAGTAATAATTATCAATAAAATCTTATTTAATATTAAATTTTGGGCCATAAAGCCTACAAAGTAATTATTTTATCTTGTATTATGATAATTTAAATTTTTATTTTTATTTTTGAATTGGTCCACTAACACCTCAACTACAGACCGGAACGTAGTTAATCCATTCCTTAGTTATAGATGGATTAGTTCCACCCACTCTGCAAATTGTTTTATTACTGTCGACCCGGGAACGAACCTTTAAGCAGCATTAATTCGACATCAGTTAGGGAAGTGAAATTGTTTATAGATTCGACGGCTCGCCCCTCTACTCCCCACATCAGGATTAGTCAACTACAGCCATAATGTAACGTTAATTATCTGGGATGGTCCTAGCCTCCAGCTCGTAGTTTATTGTCCCCTAGGATATAATCAATTATTCAATAAATAAATTTATAAGTAATACGGCCCATTTCACTGTTTTAATAACTCGCTAAAAAATATCCAGTCAGTCGACTATTTTATGAATAAATTACTGGGTGCAACACGATTGTTACATTCTTTCTGTATTAAAACTATTTTTACATCACTAATACTCCTTGATCTATGGGGAAGAAACATGGCCCTTGACAAGAAAAGCAGAACAGATGCTCAACTCCTGGGAGAGAAAGATATTGAGAAGGATATGGGGAGGAGTCTCGGAGAATGGAGTCTGGAGAAGAAGGAATGAGGAACTGGTAAATTTGTACGGGGAACCCAGCATCGTGGCGTTAATAAGAAGTGCAAGATTAAGATGGTTAGAACACGTTGAGAGGATGCCCGATGAAAGGATTCCCAAAAAGATGGTTTATGGCAAACCAGATAGAAAACGGAAAAGAGGACGTCCTTGGATCAAATGGCTGGACGATGTGGAGGAGGATTTAAAGCTCTTGAAGGTTGGCAGATGGAAGCAGAAAGCAAGATACCGTGTATACTGGTTGGCTGTTGTATTCAATTACACTTGATTATGAATAATAATAATAATAATAATAATAATAATAA
>NW_027115775.1:1075938-1089003 GCF_000696795.3 Halyomorpha halys | reverse complement strand
TAATAATAATAAAACAACAACAATACTAATAACAATAACAATAACAATAATAATAATAATAATATTCCTTGAACACTATGGAATAGGTAAATTTTCTAAACCTTTCTATGCATTCTTCTTCCCCCACCTTCCCTTCATTCTTTCAGAGTGTTCACTCCGTTTCACTCTTCTGTCCATCCTCTTTCACTAGACTCTCTCTTTAATTCCCTAAGAATGTTTTTTTTAAATCATACCTCAAATGTTTCTATCTTGCTAGCATCCCTCTGTGATACCGTGTCTCCTGCGTCCTGAGTTCTTCTTTCCTCTCCCTTCTTCTTAGGTGTTTCATCTTAATCGTTGTTTCCAAATCTTCTATTCTTCAGTATATCTCCTAGTTTGCTCTTAGTGTACCGTTACCCTGTATTATTTTTGGGCCGTAAAAACCTTCTCTTCCTCAGATACTTTACGCGTGATATTTCTTTTTCCGGCTCCATATTTCCAATTTTTGGAAGCTTTTATTTTTCCAATATTCTCCTAATTCACGATTCTTCGGTATTTTGTTTTCCAGAATATCGTTTTTTCCCCCTAGCTTTGCGGTTAGTGATTATAGTGATCTGATATCACACTAAACCCTTTTCTGATTTATAAATTTTGGCATACCTTTATTGTCCAATTAAACCCCACCCAGAATAAACTTCAATGATGCTATATATTTCTTGTTATTGCATTGTACTGAGAAATGCATAGACATGATTTTAAGACTTGTTGGGCTTGATTTGATCAATATTTCTTCGTTTTCTTTTGTATTTTTCTGTGATTACTATGTTCCTAAATTGAGATCTGCTTCTATTGCTTATTAAAGATCAAGATGATTTCATCGGAATTGACCCTCCGAACCGATTGTCTCGTGTTTGCACATTTAAAGTTGATTACTTTGTTCAGGAATATATAGTTGACTACAAATATTGTTCTGAGGTGCGAACATCCTTCATGATATCTTTTCTGGGTTTTCCTTTGAAGATTCTGACTACATCTTATTCAAACGTTCTTCGTCACTATGGAAATATTCGGAAGGTTTTTATACAGGGAATTTTCCTGAGAGTGCCGACGAGAAGTAGATAAAATTGTGTATGCTGAATTAGGTGGACACAAACGGCAACCCCTTATTTTTTACTCTGATCTCTAATCAACGATAAATCTTAAATTTTCGAAATAAATACTAGAGGTTATGTGGAAGAATTTGAGAATATAATCAAAACTAGAAATAAAAAATAAATAATGTTTAGTAAAAAAATTTAGGATTGTTGGGAAAAAAAAGATAGTAGCTCCTGTTTTTCAAGTTTTGGAAAACTTTAAACAAAAAAGTTGAAAATTAAAATTTCTATGTTACGTGAAAAAATAATTTTTGACTAATGTCATTAGTTGTTCCTGTACGCTAGGATAATATATTCATCCATAATGTTACTTCTAGACGACGTAACACAAGTTTGATCATTCTGGCTACCTCTACATATTTTTGTCACAACATAGACGTTCCATCTATGTACTCCAAAGAAAATTTTTCCATAAATAATATCATTTATTTTTAATACAAATATAATCATTAAGTGAAATATAAAGAATATTAACTAATTATATAATAATTACAATAACTAACAAACCATGTATCATCTCACGAACATCATGGGAAGTAATAATTGTAGCTACACTTTTCAAGCACAGAAAGAATTTTTTTTTTTCAACTAAATTAAACATGTAAATTTTGTTTAAATAAAATAAATTCTATGTAATTTTAGTCTCAAAACAATTTATATTTCTTTATAAGTCCGACGTTTCTGCCAAATTGGCCATCCTCAAGAACAATCTTAACACATCAATTTAAAAAAAAAAAAAATGCATACTATTCTGCCCAAGTCATTTATTTCAGTCTACAATTACCCTATTTTTTCAATTCTTAATATTATATTAAAAATTAAAAATGTTAATCACAGTTAATTTTTACTATTATAATCTCCCTCCGAATCAAATCCTTACAGTCCAAAATCCTTCGTAAAATTCTTAATGCTCTTTACTTTGTCACAAATCAAGTCATCCATTAGGACCTCAATGTCCCATATGTTACCGAGTTGGCCAGAACCCGATACCAATCCTTCCATGATAAACATCCAAACCAACCAAATCCAATTGATTCTAACCTGGCTTCTCCTTCATTACCAAATAATCCTCCTAGGCGTTTGAAAAGGAGATGGCCTCGAGATCTTCTCTAGAAATGTTATTGGAGTTCTATCACTGGGTAGATTCTCCACATGTTTGTATCATGTCACTATGTCACCTACAGCAAATTTACTTGTATATATTTTATACAGTTGTAAATAACAATAAATAAATTATTAAAAATTAAAAAAAAACTATTATAATTTATCGAAATAGAGTAGTTGTAGACTGAAATTAATGACCTGGGAAGGATAGCCTGCTTAAAGTTTTTCTAAATTGATTTGGTCCTAAAATGGCATCAAGATGGACCTTGAGGATGATCGAATTGACCGAAACGTCGGACTTATAAAGAAATATAAATGGTTTTGAGACTAAAATTGGACAAAATTTATTTTATTTAAACAATAGTAACCAGTCTCAAGAAAGTGTAATGATTATATATAAACATTTAACTTCGAACTCAAGTATGGAGCTACTAGCAATAATCTTCAGTTTATTTTTGTATGAAAATTCTAATTTGAATTTAAATAATTCCTTCCTAAACTCTTTAACGTCTCAAATTTGAATTAAGTATCAAATCAATCAGGTTTTAAGTAAATTTCTTTGGGAGTTATTATTTAAAATGGTCTCAAATTTGAATACCTAAAGCGATTCTGATCATGTTTGTGTTCGTAGTATTTCCTTGTAAACCTGAACAAACAACGTTTCCATTTAGATTTTTCTACTAGGATCGAATTACCATTTAAGATGTAGGCCTTTAGATGTGCGGTCGGGCTACAAGGTCCGAAATATTATGTTTCACTATTTGGTTCAGTATGTAGGCTAAGGGGGTGGGAGAGGGGAGAGGTCTAGTCTTCTTCACCCCATCTAAAAGCTTTCTCAGATCAAATTTAACCCCGTACCCACAATGTACATATCTGCTCAACCAGATTCGTTAGAAAGGCCTCTTCAAAGATTGTGTTGTTTCTACTGTGCATATAACAACAAAGGTTAGGGAAAAGTCACGTGTCTCTTGTTTGAATGATTTCAACTTCAGTATTGTTACAGAAAAAAAAAGATAAGCTCTACAATTAAAATGCAACCCTAGGGCATCCTCTCCAGAAAGAAAAAAAATATTGAAAAAACTTTTTTCCATTACATATAAATTCAACAGTCACTTTTATTATTATTTCATTTATTAAAAAATAAATAGTATTAAAACTATGTTTTTATATTTAAACTTTCCGAATATTACATGACTGTAATAAGACCAATCTGGACATACGGAGTTGAGCTTGGGGCTCCACTAAACCTTCGAATTCCTTTCGTAAAATCCTCAATGCTCCTTAATTTGTCACAAATAGAGTCATACATGTTCCATATGTAACCGATCTAGTCCGAACCAAAATTGCTTCAGTTGTAAACTCCCTATCCACCCAGACTCACTAGTTTCTGACTTTGTTTCCTCTTCCATTCCTGACAATCCCCCGAGGTGCCTGAAAAGAAGATGGTCCCGAGACCTGCTAATATAAAAACATCATTAGAGCGCTACCTATGGGTAGTTTCTCTACATGTATGTATCACTTCATTATAAACTAAAATCAAATGTACTGGATTTATGTATACAAATGTACAATTGTAAATTTTAAATATTAAATAAAAAAATATTTAAACTATATTTAGATCCAATACATTTGGCACACAGTTGCGCCATTCTTCAGAAAATTCCTGGATTCACCACTGATTTTCACTAGATCATAATATGCCTGTTTATTATAGAAGGTATTAATCTTACCTTAACCTTTCCAGTGTATGTAACTTTGATTTTTTTAAGGAATTGGGTTTTTTTTTTTTTAATGGATTCTGATAGTAAATCAGAGTTTAAGACAAATTAATATCAGCAAAATTGATCCGAGTCCTAAATGATAGAATTCCAAATAACCTAAAACGGTTTTCTTTTTTTACGGATTTTTGACGATTCGCACGTAAACGTTGCGGAAAAAAAAGTACAGAACAAAATCGTTTAAAAATGATATATAATTTAGTTCCCTCAAATGGCTGTGTAAACCAATAATGAAACTGAATACTCTATTATGGTTACGACTTCTTAATGGAAATTTAATCCTTAAATGTTGGTCTGTTCTATGGTTTTTCTGCATATGTTGAAAGCAAATCGACAAGAAATTGTAAAAAAAAAATTTGTCCTTATCTTTATTTTACCACCCCTTCTTTTCTCATTTTCCTTACCCACATTATTAGTTACATTCACCATATATTATTATTGTTGTTTTCAAAATATTTTTTTTTTCTTCTATTCAGTTCGTTTGTTAAACTTTACTTATATTTTGCCTCTTTATCAATTATGGTCTCATATATTTTCTTTCTCTCAACTTTAATTAATTAAATTAATTAATAATTTTTAAATTATTAATAACTAATATATTCATACTTCTTTGCATTATATAACTTAATTTTTATTTTATTTCCTTAATTATGTTCTTTTACCTACTAGTTCAATTACCTATATATGGATTTTATTTTCCACTTCTCCCATCACTCCATTTTATCAATTCCATTCTGTAAAATTATTTACTTTATGTCATTCTGTTTATATTTTCTTTCTTCTTTTTTTATTTTTTATACTTATTGGTTGTTATCTTGTTCTGTTCTTAGCCCTGACGAAGGCTAGAAACTCTAGCCGAAACGTTGGCACAATTAAATAAGTTACATTAACTTATTTGTGTTTCATTTTGACCACACCCCCAACCATCTTCTCGTACAAGTCATCCACGGTCAACTATCTCTCATAATAATTAATTGTAAAAAATAGTCGGTGTTGTTAAGTGAGAAAAGAAATGCCTGATATGAATTTATTTACTATTAGTGTCCGTTAAATAAAGGACATTGTCCAGAAATTCTAGAGTTAGGATGCGCTGGAGAAGCTGAGAAAATCAACAATAGCCTTAAAAGATAGACTATATGGCACTGTTATGGCCAAAGTTATATCAAAATTCTAAAACTAGTAATGTTGTGGAGGGGTGATCCTGCATTCTAGGACTAAGGTAACCAGGTTAAGAATATCGAGCGTGGTCTTCGTGAATAAATGAATGGGTGATCTTCGTTGGTGAGAGGCCATTCATGCCAAAATGAATAGCCTACACCCTCCTTACCTCACCCAGATTTGTGGGGCACGTCAGCCTACTTGATGCAACTCACACTGATTGGGCGTATGGATGGTCACTCCAAACCATGAACATAAATTGTGAATCGAGTTATGGTCTTCCAGAATGACAAATAGCCGCTTTGAAATTAGATTTTTGGACAGTCAGCTTCAGGTATAGAAATTTAGTTCCTTGTGCATGTTATAACCCTGAACTACAAATGTCCGAGAATCTAAACTGAATTATCCTTATCATTGAATCTGAGTGAGTCAGTAGGAAAACCAATGCTGAAGTGATCCAAAAGGAGTTGTTAAGGAACTAAGCTTGCCTTTCACTGGATGGAAACCATAGTGCGATCCAACATGAGGTTGGGTTTGCTCCTCCAGGCTATGGTGATGATGACCAGCAAGCGAAATGATGATTTGCAACAGATGGTAATTCCTGATAAGCGTCCCAGCTCTCTCTGTCATCTGTTTTCCCTCAGGGTTTCTCACTAACCATTTTTTCTCCCATTTACATTAATTATATGTCTGATTTCATCCATCATATCCAATTCCCTCTTTACTCATCTGGATTCTGATGAAAATAAATTGTCTGTAACATTAGCGAAGCGGATCCCAGTAAATAGAATAACTGGAATTAACGCTACCAACCTACTCTTGTTTATGTTTACTCATACTATACTTAATTTGTTGTCTGTCTGTTTATCAGCAAGATTCTTGTCAAGATTCAGACAACTTGACTTTCTTATTTAAAACATTGCTATGCAGTCAAATCAATCATGTTAACAACGTTTTTGGGTTATTAAGTATTAATTTTATTTATAGTTGCTTTTTAATGTCTTTCTTCTAGATACCATAGCTCTCTTATACTTTATAAAAGAATATTCTCTTATTTAATATTTAATGGAATGTTTAAGACAAAAACTTACTATAAATTCAAGACAAAAAGGACAACAGTTCTGAAAATATTATCAAACGAGGTTTAATAATTTGAATCAAGCTATACGATATTTAGCTATTCTTTTGTTTTATAAATAAATGATAACTACTTACTTTTGTTCGTATGAATATTAAAATTGTTTACATTAATAGTCTAAGATTTTAATTTTTTTCAATTATCACACTTTTGAAAATAATTAATTTTTAATGTCTTATCTTAGTTCTTTAAAAGTAGAATTTTTTATAAAAATATTTTACAAGTTCAAGGCTAGTGATAAAATTTAAATTTATAATTGTCCCAATAACAATTGTTTTTATTTCATCGAAGGAGGAGCTTACTGAAAACAGATTTTTTTTTTTTTTTTGCGATTTGTAACGTTTTATTGTACAACATAGTTCGTTTATTATATATGTTTCGTATAAAATTTCTAGATTTAAACATAAAATACTATTTTATTCTATTTTCGACTTCAATTTCTTTTATTATGTTCAAATCGGAAATGACAAAAAAAAACCAGAAAATTTGAAAAATTAAACTACAGCGAAATATTCCATTTAAATCCATAGAATTTGACTTGTTTTGCGTAAAATAGGTTATGCAAAAGATTCTGCTAGCTTAGTAAGCTGGAATTGGCTTAAAATGATTCATTTTCATTTTACTTAATGTTTGTCTTGGTTGCCTAGTTGTTTCAATATCATTTAGTTTATCCAACAATTTATTTTCAGTGGTTTGAAGTTTTAAGGATCCAATAATCCAGAAAACCAAGTCTAAGAAAATCGGGTTTATTCGTGTATCTAAATACTCAAGCGCAGACAAGAAAATTTGTACAAAACTAAAATTAAGTATTAGTTTACTAATTTAATAAGTGTGTTAATTAATTGTTTCAGATTTATATTAATAATAACACTAACTACAAAAAACACCATTAGTACAACATTTTTTTCAAAATAAACATAGGTTGATTTTGAAAATTTGAACGTGATACATAAAGAAAATAATAATTTTAGAATAAAAATATTTCAGTCAATAGTTTATAAAACATAAAGTATACAGTAAGCTTTAAATCATATTCGAAAGGCCTAAACCACCAGTATTCTAAGATTTAAAGCATTTTATTAGTAAATTTTTGTATGTATATAAGATGAAATGTTCAAATTCTTGACATATACATATATGTGTATGGGAGAGGGAGTTGTGTGTGTGCAAACATATGTATATAATAAAACTATTATAATTATGTTTTATATAATGTTAACTTATGAGCAAAAAATAATTTTAATTAAATCGTAAATAAATTAAGCTCAGTAATTAAGTGATAAGAGAGTCCTAACCTATTGAAGGTAAGTTTTATTATTATTTGTTGATGTTTTTATTAAAAAAAGGAAAACAATATTTTTAAAGAATAGTAATTGTATTGAGATTGTATGTTTTGTGAGTAAATAGCCAAAAAGAAATTGTTGTAATAATTTTTAAAAATTTAAATGAAACTGTTATGATATTAATTTGATATTTGTTTTTGTGTTTGAAGGTCATATGACATGGGCTATTAGGCTGCAAATGAAAGAAATTTTTTTAAAAGAATTTTGACTAGTCAATAATTGAGGTATTATCAAAAATATTGACATTGAGTGAGGAAATAATATGGAAATATTGTAAAAAAAATTTTTAGGTTTTCTCCTTGATAAAAGCCTAAGAACCGAAACGTCGGAGGATCAAAACAAATTATTGAGAGTTAATTGGATAATGTTTTAATTGGTGTTAATACTAAAATCAAGTGGGTGGTAAGGTGTTTAATGTGGGTGGTAAGGAGACAGTAACTTTTAGATTTTACTTACACACACCTACAGATATAGTACAAGGAAAAGTATATGTTATCTAGTATACAAAATATATAGTATGATGAATTACTATAATTTGTATTTATGCAAATTGTCTAGGTCCCTCGGGTGTAGGGGTCCGCCACGAATTCTCGCTACTGATCTCTATCAGAAGTTAATTTCTTTATTTCACTCCATTGTCGTCCCAACTGGGCCCTATTTCATAATGAATTACAAACTAATGCTATTAGTCTTGATATAATTTCTCAGACTTACACAATTTAGTTTTTAACTCCTCTTTCTTTTATTTATTGACTAATACTTTTAGCTTTAATTACGAAACAGACCCGGGTCTTTGCTTCTATAAACCCTCTGGATTCCAAACAATGATATGTTTACATGTAGCATTTTATATTTTCTTCGGATAAGACCACCCATAAAGACCTAAATGTTCCTTATGTAACCGATTTAGCCCGAACCCGATATCATTCCTTCCATTATAAACTCCCTAACCACCCAAACTCACTAGTTTCTAACCTTGCTTCCTCTTCCATTCCTACCAATCCTCCGAGACGCCTGAAAAGAAGATGGCCTCGTGACCTTATATTGGAAAATCTTTTTAGAGTTCTACTACTGGGTAGTTTCTCTACATGCAGTATCATATCATTATGTCATTATGATCAAATTTACATGTTGTATTTTTTATACAGTTGTAAATATCAATAAATAAATAAAAAAATATTTTCTTCGGTTGTGAACTATTATTATTGTTATTTACTTCCTTGATGTTAGTCCTCTGCATCAGCTCTTAGATTAGTTTCAGGCCAATGGATGCCTATTATGACCCTCAGGAAACTATGAACAAATACTGATTTTTTTTTCAGGTGAATCTTGTCTCAATTGAATATAGCTATTCAAATAACATATTTTTTTTTTGACATAATTTCTTACCCTAAGAAACGCATTTATTTTTCCATTGGATAGACACATAATGTTTCTTAAATCTACTTCCATTTAACCTTTTTTACTGAAAATGCTCCAAAAATTAAGAAATAAAAATTCGTTTATAGGAGCCATTCCAGCCCAACATATAACCAATCTTCGACTCTCGAGCTTTTCCTCATTTCTATCTTTTAAATTAAAACTACTTTTTATACTTTTTTTTTTTCTCCAAATAATTACAAGGAGACCTTAAAATGACATTTTGTTTTACTTTCATATTCTACATCAGTAAAAATACTATATTTACACTATCATACCATAATTTTATGTATCAAGGCTTGCTATTCTGATATGTATCGATGTATTAGCAATTATTAATATTATAGGGGTCTTTGCCATATATCTTGTTTTATCTGTGCCGAGAATTTGCCTGTAAATTATAAACAAAATTTGCACAAAACACTTTTCTAAATGTACCATCCCCTTTAACGTACTTTTCATGGGCGTGGTTGATGATAGCCAATGGAGAAATGAGATTCCGATTCCGCCTGGAGGCGAGGACACAGAAGCAAGGGAAGCAGCAGAAGTAAGAACACCGAAGATAGGGGAAGATGCATTTTGACTGGAAGGGCATGAAGGGCTATGAGACCTGGACGCCATCCCTCATAAACAAGACGACACCTACGGAACTACATCCCACGGCATGAATCATTCAAATCAGCAGCTATAAGTATACATTAAACAATAAATAATGATGTAATAATCATATTTTATGGCAACCATTTATCTGGATCATTTCAATCGTTTTAATAACATAATTTATCAATTAATTGCAAATAAGTACTTTGTACCTTTATGTAGTTTATTTACTATCATATTAAACTATATCACCCCTTATTATATTATATAATTAATGGTAACAATATTTTATAAAAATAAAGGTATTTAATTTGTAACTGGTAAACAACAAGCCTTTGGAAAAGAATCCAATTATAATCTAAGTTTTTTAGGACTCAGTATAAATTAATTAATAAACTTATTTTTGGATAATTGCCTTCTGCGATTATCCTGGAATCCCGACTAAATCCCGAGACAGTACATTTTAATTACAGATAGTTACGCCCAAGCCCATTTGTAAATTAATATCAAAAGTTTTGTTATGTAGTTTCATTTTTTATCATGATTAATTTCTTAACTAATGGTATTCTAATTACTAGTCATTTCTACATTTATATAATGTTAATAACTTGTACTGGTTCATTAACAAAAACATCTTAATGTTAGGACTATGTTATCAATTATTTCCGATGCTTAAATTTACTTTCCATAAATTTTATTATTTATTTTTATTTCTAATTATAAAAAAAAAAAAAAAGGAATGTATATCCATTTGGATAGTCAACTAAATTCAATTATCTTATTCCTAAAATTTTTTACATTTTTTTTTTTTTTTTCTTTTCCGAATAAAGAATAAATATTTAATTGTAATTTTTAAAAAAATTCCAAACCATTAAATTTCGATTTATTTAGTAATTCAGAATTATGTTGGTTGAGGATTTTTAATTTTAAATTTTCTGTATAACAATATAATATAATGTGTATTTAATATCTCTGAAAGGAGAAGTTTAGAGAAATAATAAAGTATATTAATTAAATTTCTGTTTTGTAACGCACAAAGATTGATTTCGTCTCAAAGAAGGGTTGTAAGTGAAAGTTCTGTGCTTTGCCACCAGATTTTTATCATTATTAATATTTATGAATTTATTTTAAAATTGTGCTTTGCCACCAGATTTTTATCATTATTAATATTTATGAATTTATTTTAAAATTTTTGTTATTTATATGATTTTTATCATTATTAATATTTATGAATTTATTGTAAAATTTGTAGTTATTTATGTGATTTTTATCATTATTAATATTAATGAATTTATTTTAATATTTGTAGTTATTTATATGATTTTTATCATTATTGATATTTATGAATTTATTTTTAAATTTGTAGTAATTTATATGCTTTTTATATATTTCTTACTGATTTTCTTTAGCCTGTATATATGTTATGAATATACTTACAGCCTACATATGCATTGCCCTGCCACAATCAAGGGAAATGGATATTAGAGCCCTCAGTGTTCATTCATACAATGTATAAGTTAAATCTGATAGGGTGAGATATCAAGCGTGATTCCTTCTCATACATATAAACAATGTACAAACATATATATTGAGGATTAAATTGAGAAATAAGGCTATCTTTAAGTTGAACTCGTAAGCATCATTTCTCGTCCCTCTTTCTCTTTTTTTTTTAAAGTTTTAAGCGTGACGAAGCAACAAAGCATAATATATATATATAATAATTAAGAAATATTACAGCTGTATAAAACATTAATGGTAATACGAATCAAATTATTGCAAAATGATATAAGCAATGGTTAAAGAAAAAATGCTAGCTTCAAATATAAGCATTAATCTTTTAATTAGTTTTAATAATGATTTATGATAAAGATGAGTTTAGTAAAAATTCGTATTTATACATATGTGAATGTTTTATACATATATTCACTACTTTTAGCCGTTATTCAAAAAATTTAGCTGATTATGTTTCTGGATATTCCTTTAGCTTAGAAAAGTATTATCTTTATTAAATTATGCTGAATAAAATATTTCTTTTGGAAAAATGTCAGACTTCCTTGTGATTGGCTCACAGCCAATCATTTCTACATAGCTCCTTAAGTACTTTTCATTTAGATTTTCCAGAAGAAACCAGTCAGAAGATCAGGAGGTTGCCGGGAAGATTACCTTTTCCACAATATTGAACCCACAATACAGCCGGGATTATTCGGCCCCTGAATTGAACTCTTAATAACGAGTCTTTATGGAATATTCAGGATTACAAGAGAGTAATAATAATTTTTTTAAATCCTTCATTTTATTTTTTAATTCTTTTAATATTCTATAAGGAAAAATTCATTGGGGGAAGGGGGAGTATGCGTTAAATGTAAAGAACAAAACTAAGTGAAATTATAATTTATTGTGTATGTTTCCAGCTAAATACTAGTTTTTGTCATCAAACCAGTTTGTAATAAGACGATGCAGAGAAAATAATAAACAATAAGAAAATATAGGATTAAGAATATGAGTATGATAAATTAAAACGAATTTTTAATTAAAATAAATTAAATTTATGAAGTTCCACTCTTTAGTAATGAGAGGATGTCAAAAAGACAAAATAGATACAAAAAGCCAATCAGAACTGTCCAACAATAAATATAGGTGAAAGTAAACAATTGTTAGGAGATAGATGTATTAAGCATAGCAATGAAAAAAAGGATTCAAATAAAACAGCATTGTTTTGTACAATTCAATTAATTTTTATTTTGATAATAAAACAATTTTGCATAAAGAAAAGAAGTTTTTCAAAAGGAAAATAATGGAGGTTATTTGTATATTAGAAAATATAAGTTATACTGTTGCTATTAAATCATGTAGGTTTAAATAACGAAAACAAATTAAACCTACATTATGAAAAAATTTTAAGTAAAATTTATTTGAAATTTATATGGTTTAATTTCTGTTATTATTTATAATTAAGTTATACAGGATGTTAGGCTCATTCGTCAAAAATGTATGGCTATCCTTGATAATGTCCAAGTTGCAAAATTAATTAACAGTGGTTAAATGTTTCTGATTCATTCATTTTATTTATAAGTAAAAATAATTTATAAGTATGTTAATATTCAATAGTTGCTAAAAGAAATCAAATCTCAAATATTATAAATATATAATGTAACTAAAAAAAATATAAAATTACAATTCTTTTCAAAATAAAGCCATAAAAATTACAGTGGATGCTCCTTGATTTGTAAGAAACAGTCAAATGCATCAGGAATTATGAATGAAGGCAATAGAGGATTACTTTTTTAAAAAAAAAGGTTCATGAAGTCCCTCCCAGTGGCAGTGACTTACAACTTGGGAAACCCAACCACAACCCGAAGACTGAAGCCCAGGCTGCTACAGGACATCCTGTT
>NW_027115775.1:1063419-1071508 GCF_000696795.3 Halyomorpha halys | reverse complement strand
ATTTATTTTTTGTTTTTAACTGTGTGTTCTAATTCCCAAAAACATTAATTAGTTCAATAATAGTTAATAATGCACTGCGAAAATTAAATATATACATGTATATAATATATAATATGATTCGATTTTTACTATCTATGTCACACAGGAAAGGGAAATACGGTGATTTATCTACAATATATTTTTGTTTGTGATGTTTCTATTTTAACAAAACTGACTCCCATTACCCCTTGTAATCCGTTTAACTTTAACTCCTTAGAACTTAGAATACAGACCAGAATTAAAGTTTTGAGATTAAAATAGTTTTAGCGCTCTCATTCAGTCTCATTAGCCTTCAATACCAGTGACGAGGCTCGGAGAGAAGCGATGGGATCTCTTTGAGCCTTGCTTTGCCTTCCACATAGATATAAGTGCGTGTTGAAATTTACCTGGTTTTTATATTATTATGTTATTGTTTTTATTAGTTTTCCTTGTAAATATAGTATGAATGAACACTTAAAGCTGTAATACCTATTGCCGATTTTGGCTTGTATTGTAAATTCCTTGGCGTATTAATTGTATTAATTACTCAATAAATTAATAAAATAAAATCGCAATCTTAAATCATTACTGATGGAAAAAAAAAATTGTAATTTAAAAAATACATGTGAGCATCAATGGTGCCAATTTGAAACTTTGTTTTCTTTTGTTTTGTTTTTTAAACTGATATTGATATATAAACAAAGTAAATTTCACATTAACTAGGTAAAAATTACTTACAGATACAGATCACAGACATCTTTATGTTAAATGTATCATTTTTAATTGTTTGAATAAACATGGTTATCGTTAGACAAATAATATGCGTTTTAAGATTAACTAATCATCTTTCACCATCATTTTATTTTTTACTTTGATGTTATATTATTTAATTAGAATTGTTATTATATTGCTTTACTTATATTTACGGAAAGTGTGTAGCTCATTGGCAAAGCACTGTGCTACTAGCTCCAAGGGCCAGATTCGTATCTGGCTGTGGCAGATAATTATTTTCGTTTCCCTGTAGCCATGAGTCAGCCCTGTGGGTTCAGGACCCCCTGGGGTAAATTGGGTACCCTTAATTGCGTAAAACTCTGGTAGTCGAGCATTATTATGACTAAATCACCTTGTTATTAGTCAGTTTAGTCTTGTAAATGTACTTGCGTACAAAGTACTGTATCACTGACCCATCATGGGTTTTAGCGGCACTGATTTATTTGTTTTTATATATTTATAGATTTAATATTTCTTTATTATTATTATCGTTATATTTTTATTTTATGTTTTCAATATATATTACGAATAAACACCCTTAGAGAATGCACATCACCCTTTATTGTAGCTGCTTGAATTAATATTATTCAATAAATAATGTTCATTTTTCTAAAAAAAAAAAAAAATTGTAAGACAAATTATTGAACATCTTAAGAGTACAGTTAAACTAGGCAAATTTTCGTCCATTTTAAATACTGTTTATGTTAAACATAATATTAAAATTTTCATCAACAACATTTTTGAAAATAAAAAATTGATCTAATTAACAAAAATACGGCACTAGAATTATAAAAGTTGAGGTGCGTAGGGGTTTTCTACATTTAAGGTCATGACGGGCCAGCTCCAGCCCAAGAACTAACTTGGTTAGTTGTTCTTTTCGCCTTGCCATGGAAGTAATGCCCTGGCCAAACGTCTTAGTGCTTCAACTTTTGAGCTTAATGTTATGGGGTTACTCGGACCACTAATGCAATTCTCTCACCCACTCGACTCACTGCGAGATACTAAAACTTTATTTTTCTTACGAAAGCAAAGTATAAACTGAAGTTACCTGATAAGATTGTCCAGTTCACTGGTTTTACTGATATTAAAAGCGGTGCTATATTTCAGAAGACACTACATTCTATGCTAGTATCATTCAAAGGATAAAATATCTGTCATTAATATATAAAATGAG
The DNA here is from genome assembly GCF_000696795.3 of Halyomorpha halys. Classification (NCBI taxonomy): domain Eukaryota; kingdom Metazoa; phylum Arthropoda; class Insecta; order Hemiptera; family Pentatomidae; genus Halyomorpha; species Halyomorpha halys. The sequence goes on along the minus strand of NW_027115775.1, from coordinate 1,069,545 downwards.
ATTAATTTGGCTTATGTGAATAAATAATCAATTGGATAATTGATAAAACCTTTATGACAAATAAATTTTACAAATAGTTGCAAATTAATCATTATTTAATTTATAAAATGCGCATTATTTAATTATTGAAGTAGAACTTTTTACATTTTATAGGCTTCAATATGCTCCAAAACTATAAGTTACCAAACTATATAAGAGATATTATTGAGTCATAATAATAAAAGCTGCCATAATCAAGGAAATTCGTATTAACGTTCTAAGTATTCCTATACAGTATTTGCAAACTAAACTAAAGAAAAAAAAATCACTACAGTGATAGTAAAAAAACTAATATAAAATACAACTAATAAAAATAAAAATATGATATCTATAAAAAAAGTAATCATTCAACTTTATAAAAACTGATTAAATGATTACTGTGTTATTGTACAAAAGATACATTTAATAAAATTGAAATAAAAATATAATAAATTATTGGAAAATATTCCGGTGGATATTTTTATTCGTTATTATTTATATTTTTTTATTCGTTGGATGAGCAAAGGACAAGTATAAATATGCAAAGTAAATACTCTTACATAAAAGAATAAGATTAGTATTAATTAATATTAAGTACTAATTTAAAAAAAAAATTACAAACTATAAAAAATCAAATCTCGTTAAACAAATTCTAGATTTATAACCACCACTAACGCCTGTTGAACAGATTCGATACTTAGGAATCTTGACAAGAGACTTACTTGGAATCCATACACAAGACTGAAACGACAAGAAACTGCTCGTAGATTCTGATTGCTACAACACTTACTTGACAAAAGATCTAACTTCCCATTCACTACAAAAAATTACACTACACAATAAAAAAAATACACTACGATAATCAGACCAATTTGGACATATGGAATTGAGCTCTGGAGCTCCACCAAACCATCAAATTCCTCCCGCATCCAATCCTTACAATCCAAAATCCTACGTAAAATCCTTGATGCTCCTTATTATATTACAAATAAACTCATTCACAAAGACCTTAACATCCCATTCGTTGCAGAATTGGCCCAAAACAGATATGCGTCTTTTCATTACAAACTCCTTAACCATCCTAACCCATTAATTCTTAAACTTTCATCCTTAACAATTACTGATAATCCTCCCAGGCGAAAAGAAGATGGCCAAGGGACCTTTTAATTTAAATTAATGTTTAAAGTACCACCGATGGGTGGTTCCTTCCCAAGATTTTCACGTGTATATGAAACATACAACATATTTACTTTTATATTATTTTGTACAGTTTTAAATTCCATTAAATAAAAAAAAAAAAGATTTATAACCAAAAGGGAGCTATTATTATTTAACGAATATATAAGTTATAAACTTGAAAATCTTTAGACTTCCTCTTATTTTATTAAATATTATTAACATTACCACTCTTATTTAAAAATAAAATACCAGTAAAAAATTATTTCATGTTATTTTAGGGATGGTAACAATAAAAGTTTCCTACGATTAATGCAATAAAACTTAAGGCTTAAAATTGATACGAAAAGATGAAAATCAAAAATTAATATTTATATGAGAAGATTTACACAGGATTTAACACTTGGTTAAAAATGAAAACAAGTGTCTTTGTTTTTCTTTATTCCCCTTTTTTTTCCTTACCTAATATTTTATTCACAAAGGTAAAGCTTTGAAAGAAAATATAAAAATTATACAGAAAGTAAAACTCAATCAGAGAAGACTGACACAGCCCTCCAAGACGTTACGGACTAAAATATTCAACAGCCTCGAAAAAAAGCGGGTGAGGATGTTTATCTTTATCCGGTTACGATCCTTTACTGGAGCTGAAGCCTGCCTAACTTACTCAGTCTCATCCTTGCCCGGCCGCCTCCCCTGCCCGAATCGCCGAGCATCGTAAAATCTTTATGCTGATGTATGTTTCTTAGCACGAAAAGAGGGAAAAAAGAAACGAAATTCTGAAAAACAGGGTATCCATATATACACAGAGGTCATTTAATAATAACATAAACGCATGTATTATTGTTTGGGTCAGAAAATAAATCTTATGAAGATATTTAGAGTTTACTCTGATTTATTATTTACTGACCATTGATTTATAAAGATAAGATGTTCCGATTAAAAGTAAGAAATGACGTATAATTTAAATTCTAGTTTGAGATTGGTTTGTTTATAAATTATAATAAAAAAAACCATTTAATCCCAACATGATTATTTTATTATTACTCCATTCCTACGTTTCGGCCGTTCTAGCCATTCTCAGGGATAACTTATTAATAATATCACAGCTACAATGTTAAATTAAAATGTCAAAATGTTAAATTAAAATGTTGCAGGCTATTCTGCTTTTTCAACTTATATTTTAGTCTATCAACCTATTTTTATTTATTTATTTTAATATTATTCAATTTATACTTTCTATAAACTTAACTTTGATCAACTAACTCAGTTGTGGAATTTTAAACAAGATGGCGTCCTTTAAATCCGCTTTGTAGCAATGGGAAGTTTAATCAGCTCTTATCAAAGTTATAGCAGTAATTTAATTAAACAATCCGATTGAAATAATACAACTATTCAATTTTCAACTAATAATTATTAATTATGCTTAAGTACTTTATTATTAATTATTTTAGATTTTTCTTCATTATGTCTGACCTTTATCTTTAAGCTCACAATTTTTATGGAGTTCAAAAAAAAAAAAATTACCTTATAGTACAAAAGCCGGAAACAAAAAACGCAGTTATTTCACCCAAATTTTTGATTACTTAAATGAAAAATATGTATAGTTACTAGTCAAAACTGATGAGTCTGCCAAGCATAGGTAGGAGGAATAAAAAATGGCGGCTGTTTCAAAACCTTCAAAAACCATTAATTTTTCATTCGGAGCTTTATATCTCAAAAACTACCAACAACACTAGAAAATCTAAAAAAACATTATATAAAGGAAAGTAAATTTGTTGAAATACGAGCCCTAATAGAGCTCCATTTACGTCCTATAGTTCTCGAGATCTAGCTTTATAAAAGCAACAATTCTTAAAAATCTACAGAAAGATTAGTAGTTAGTTAATTGATTTTGAGGAATCTATATATCAGGAACTATGTGACTTATAGATATCTATTAGCACTCAAATCAAAGCTAGTTTAACGTACTATTTGTAGTATTTAGTAGTTTATGACTTTTCCTTCTTTGGAATAGAAGTTTTCATGATATGGGCTAACATAAATTGATTTATAGTTCAGACAACAAGTTTGAGTTTTGAAAAACTTTATTTCAGAAACCATAGGACGTACAGATGTCTGTCAGCACTCAAATTAAAGCTAGTTAAATTTACAATAAAATAGTTTATAACATTTATTTTTGTAAGAGTAGTTTTATGATATTTGACAAAATGAACTCACAAAATGTTAATTTCTAGTTGTTCGTACAAAATGTTTGATTTTTGAAAAAATATAACTCTAGATCCTTAAGAAACAAATATGTCTACCAGCACTAAAAATAAAGGAAATTGAACTTACTATAAAGTTGTTTATGACACTTATCTTCGTAGGGATAGTAGTCTTTATGATATTCGCATATGAATATAAATTTGGCAAATGAAAATTTCTCCGAACAGCTATAAATCAATGTATTTAAGCAAATATTATGAAAATTACTACTCCTACGACGATAAATGTATAAAACTACTTCATAGCCCATTAAACTAGCTTTAATTTGAGTGCTAACAGACATCTGTACGTCAAATGGTTATTGAGATATAGATTTTTCAAAATAAGTTCACTAACTTCTGACCTTTCAGTACGTTCTGTACAACATTGTTATGAAATATTGCTTTTTAAAAAGCTATATCTCGAGAACTTTTGAACGTGAATAGCTCTATTAGGGCTTACAGTTTAGCGAATTTACTCTTCGTTAAATTATGTTCTCTTAGATCTTCTATTGTTGTAGGTAGTTTTAAAGATCTCCGAATGAAAAATTAATTATTCTTAACGTTTTTGAAAAGCCGCCATTTTTTATTCTTTTACTATTACTCTCCCTCTCCCTCTCTCTCTAGGATGTATGTAGTGTATGTATATGAACTGTGTGTACGGGTATATATGTTTTTTTTTTACAAAAACATTCCATGTTGCCATGGTTAATTGGAAGCCACTAAAATCTCTGAATTCTCTGGTAGAAGAAAAGTTATGAACAAGATTAAATGTTTTTAGTCCCTAGCTCAGAAATTATACGTTTTTCGTCACGGTTGTTATATACCAAGCAAAGAAGTACAAAGAATGATTAAATCTAGTATTTTATATTCCTCTGTAGAAAAATTCTGGGATTTGATTGTACATATGTCAAATGGAACTATCAAAAACATGGTGGTTTGAAAAGTATTGTAATGAACAAAAGTTGAATAAAACAGCTATGACAACTCACCCTAATTATACAGTAAAAAACCAATACTTATTTTTGAATATTATCCGTACATTCTTCAACAACTTTCATTTTGCAACATACACCCATGGGACAGCGTCCCTCTTTATCACTATTAGATATAGATAAAGCAAAAATAGTAAGCAAAAATAAAAATTACTAATTAAGCCAATGAAACATTAAAAAAATTCTTATGTTCCTTATCACATATATTGGTTTAAATTAAGTAGCCAAATCATAATAATAAAGTATACCTAAATATTTAATTTTTACTGAACCCAACTATTTATATCAAACTTTCAATTGTGTTCGTTCAACCTATATCCATGCTCGGATCTGCTACTTTTTAATAAGTTACCATTGTTTTAAAATTATTTACCTTATTTTGTCTACAAAATCCCCAATAAGTAACCTATTTACCTATTATAGTTAAAAATAAAACTCATTTTTGATCCTTATATCTCCTTAAACTTTAGAAGTAGGTCGTACGAATTGTTAAAAAGGTTAAAGTTTGTCTGGGACGATAGACAAAACTTGGTTTGGAATAACTTCGAAACCCAGAATATAATTTGATTCAAAGTTTGTGTTGAAACAAGAAGTGTGGTGTTGTCGTAGGACCTCCTAATAAATCACCGCAGGTAGATTTTTAAAAAGTTTTTGATGAATAGTTAATTTCTCTGCAGTATAAATATTAATAGTATTGTATGTTATGAGAAAACAATAGGGGATTTAGAATTTCGAATCTTTGATTTTTTTTTTTAAATTTTTTTAATACAACTAGCAAATTTGAAGAAATCATAATGGTATTTTTTACAATATAAGGCCATCTTCTTTTCAGACGCCTCGGAGGATTGTCCGGAATAAAAGAGGAAGGAATATTAGAAACTAATGAGTTTGAGTGGTTAGCAAGTTTATAATGGAAGGATTGATTTTGATTTTTTAAAATTAAAAACGGCAATTTTGATTTATTTGTCTCTGGGAAGCCCCCATACAGATCGAGTTGGTTACAACTCCATATAATTTTCAAATAAAAAAAAATCCAAAAAACAAATAAAATAAATTTATAAACAATCAATTAAAAAATAAATAAAAACTTACCTTAACAGAGATATAAAAATTAAGTATCTTGTACAAACACCAAACAATCACATAATATCGTCCTATCCAAAGTATTGTACAATTATTATCATGTATACAATTAATTATTTTCATAATGTTTCTTCGAAAAGAGATTAATAATAATTAGGTACAAAACAGTTCTCATAATAATTAATAATCATTATTATTATTATTCATTATTAATAATATATATAATTCTCATAATATCTCACTAGAAGGTAGAAAATATCGTATGGATGTTTTTCCATAGTCTATCCTTTGCAAATTAACATTTTTTTTCTTTTATATTTTGCTTATTGGTAAATTATGGTTAAGAGTAAAACAATAATAAACATGAATGGAATATGGTGCGGTGCGGTAAAAAAAACACAACTTTTTTTTTTTTATTATTATTAATATTTCTTCTCCCCCTATTATGTATATTACCATTTATTGTTCACCTAATTTAAATACTTTTTTACTATGTTTACTTTACTTTACAAATTATTTTCGTTATTGTGGCATAACTGCCATCCCCACTCCTCCCAATACAAACCGTCACTTTGTCTTTAACTGCCGTCAAAATAGGTATGCATTCTGTC